>NW_025746089.1:0-157500 GCF_021184085.1 Oncorhynchus gorbuscha
CCTTCTGACATGCAGGTGAAAGAGGACCCAAAAGCGACTTGGCGAAAACAGAGTCTTTAATCCAGTAAAGTAAATACAATCAAAAAACACAACTTTCACTCGAAATGACGAGGACAAACTGGAGACTCGATCTTGAACAGCAGGTGAACAGCAGGTTGCCTCGGGAAGGCACTTGAACCAAACAGACTCAGACACCTGCTCACCACGCAGCATCTGAGGAAAACACGACACGACAGGGCGATACACAAACACAGCACGGTGAATTCTAGACAAGGAACCGACAGGGCAGAAACGAATAACAAGGAGAGAAATAGGGACTCTAATCAGGGAAAAGGATCGGGAACAGGTGTGGGAAGACTAAATGATTGATTAGGGGAATAGGAACAGCTGGGAGCAGGAACGGAACGATAGAGAGAAGAGAGAGCGGGAGAGTGAGAGAGGGAGGGGGAGAGAGAGGGATAGAAAGAGGGAAAGAACCTAATAAGACCAGCAGAGGGAAACGAATAGAAGGAGAAGAACAGGGACAAGGCATGATAATCAAAGACAAAACATGACAACACAAGCATTTGTGTAAGAGTATTGATAGCTAACATAGCATTAAGCCTAGCATTCAGCAGGCAACATTTTCACAAAAACAAGAAAAGCATTCAAATAAAATCATTTACCTTTGAAGAACTTCGGATGTTTTCAATGAGGAGACTCTCAGTTAGATAGAAAATGTTCAGTTTTTCCAAAAATATTATTTGTGTAGGAGAAATCGCTCCGTTTTGTTCATCACGCTTGGCTAAGAAAACCCCCCGAAAATTCAGTCATTACAATGCAAACTTTTTTCCAAATTAACTCCATAATATCGACAGAAACATGGCAAACGTTGTTTAGAATCAATCCTCAAGGTGTTTTTCACATATCTATTCGATGATAAATTACTCGTTGCAGTTTGGTTTCTCCTCTGTTCAAAATGGAAAAATGCACGCACCTGGAGATTACGCAATAGTTTCGACGGAGGACACCTGGTAAATGTAGTCTCTTATGGTCAATTTTCCAATGATATGCCTACAAATACTTCCCAATGCTGCAAACACCTTGGGGAAACGACAGAAAGTGTAGGCTCATTCCTTGCGCATTCACAGCCATATAAGGAGACATTGGAACACAGCGCATTAGTTCTGTGGCACTCACAGACAATATCTTTGCAGTTTTGGAAACGTCCGAGTGTTTTCTTTCCAAAGCTGTCAATAATATGCATAGTCGAGCATCTTTTCGTGAAAAAATATCTTGTTTAAAACGGGAACGTTTTTTATCCAAAAATGAAATACTGCCCCCAGAGGTTCAAGAGGTTAAGTTACTATCGAGTTTTCAGTACTTGCTATACGAACCTGTCAGTACAGTGTTGTATTATAAATCAGACAGTCTATTTGTTAATATCCACCTACTTACCAAAGGCCCTATCATTAATGAATGATGACAACACCCCCCCACTGGTTTACCCCAGCCGCCCCCTCCTATCTGAGCCTCTGCCCCTACATAACACTCAAGCCCCAAGTGGCTTATTGAAATTCCAAAACTGAAACACACACTCGCACACAGTCTCCTGAGTTTGCCGCACATCGTTACACGAGCACAACCCGGCCCTCCCTCCAGCGACAGAGAGGAGCGAAGCGCTGCCAGCTCTGGCATGGATACGGAGCCAGGCTCACACAGGGGAATGGACCCAGGGCCGGAAAAAACTTGGCGAGGAATGGCTAGGAGTACCACCTGTGTGGAACGCTTCTGGAACGTTTTACTGCTCAGAGACAAGAGGAGGATCAGCTGTGGAGAGAGAGGAGACAAGAGGCGGATCAGCTGTGGAGAGAGAGAGGAGACAAGAGGAGGATCAGCTGTGGAGAGAGAGGAGACAAGAGGAGGATCAGCTGTGGAGAGAGAGAGGAGACAAGAGGAGGATTAGTTGTAGAGAGAGAGAGGAGACAAGAGGAGGATCAGTTGTAGAGAGAGAGAGGAGACAAGAGGAGGATCAGCTGTGGAGAGAGAGAGGAGACAAGAGGAGGATCAGCTGTGGAGAGAGAGAGAGGAGATAAGAGGAGTATCAGCTGTGGAGAGAGAGAGGAGACAAGAGGAGGATCAGCTGTGGAGAGAGAGAGGAGACAAGAGGAGGATCAGCTGTGGAGAGAGAGAGGAGACAAGAGGAGGATCAGCTGTGGAGAGAGAGAGAGGAGATAAGAGGAGGATCAGCTGTGGAGAGAGAGAGGAGACAAGAGGAGGATCAGCTGTGGAGAGAGAGAGGAGACAAGAGGAGGATCAGCTGTGGAGAGAGAGAGGAGACAAGAGGAGGATCAGCTGGGGAGAGAGAGAGAGGAGATAAGAGGAGGATCAGCTGTGGAGAGAGAGAGGAGACAAGAGGAGGATCAGCTGTGGAGAGAGAGGAGGCAAGAGGAGGATCAGCTGTGGAGAGAGAGAGGAGACAAGAGGAGGATCAGCTGTGGAGAGAGAGAGGAGACAAGAGGAGTATCAGCTGTGGAGAGAGAGGAGACAAGAGGAGTATCAGCTGTGGAGAGAGAGGAGACAAGGGGAGGATCAGCTGTGGAGAGAGAGGAGACAAGAGGAGGATCAGCTGTGGAGAGAGAGAGGAGACAAGAGGAGGATCAGCTGTGGAGAGAGAGAGGAGACAAGAGGAGGATCAGCTGTGGAGAAAGAGGAGACAAGAGGAGGATCAGCTGTGGACAGAGAGAGGAGACAAGAGGAGGATCAGCTGTGGAGAGAGAGGAGAAGAGGAGGATCAGCTGTGGAGAGAGAGGAGAAAAGAGGAGGATCAGCTGTGGAGAGAGAGGAGACAAGAGGAGGATCAGCTGTGGAGAGAGAGAGGAGACAAGAGGAGGATCCGCTGTGGAGTGAGAGAGGAGGCAAGAGGAGGATCAGCTGTGGAGAGAGAGGAGACAAGAGGAGGATCAGCCGTGGAGGGTGATCTCTGTCTCTAACCCTCTCTCTCGCTCTCTCTAGTCCTCTCTCTCTCCTTCCCTAACCCTCTCTCTTTCTCTTTCTTCTCCTCTATCCCTCTCTCTTTCTCCTCCTCTAACCCTCTCTCTTTCTTCTCCTCTATCCCTCTCTCTTTCTCCTCCTCCTCCCCTAACCCTCTCTCTTTCTCCTCCTCTAACCCTCTCTCTTTCTCCTCCTCTAACCCTCTCTCTTTCTTCTCCTCTATCCCTCTCTCTTTCTCCTCCTCTAACCCTCTCTCTTTCTTCTCCTCTATCCCTCTCTCTTTCTCCTCCTCTAACCCTCTCTCTTTCTCCTCCTCTAACCCCCTCTCTTTCTCCTCCTCTAATCCCCTCTCTTTCTCCTCCTCTAACCCTCTCTCTTTCTCCTACTCTAACCCTCTCTCTTTCTCCTCATCTAACCCTCTCTCTTTCTCCTCATCTAACCCCCTCTCTTTCTCCTCTAACCCTCTCTCTTTCTCCTCCTCTAACCCTCTCTCTTTCTCCTCCTCTAACCCTCTCTCTTTCTCCTCCTCTAACCCTCTCTCTCCTCCTGTAAACCTCTCTCTTTCCCCTACTCTAACCCTCTCTCTCTCTCCTCCTGTAAACCTCTATCTTTCCCCTACTATCCTCTAACCCTCTCTCTCTCCTCCTGTAAACTCTTTCTATCTTTCCCCTACTATAACCTTTCTCCCCCTCTAACCCTCTCTCTCTCCTCCTGTAAACCTCTATCTTTCCCCTACTCTAACCCCCTCTCTCTCTCCTCCTGTAAACCTCTCTCTCTCCTCCTCTAACCCTCTCTCTCTCTCCTCCTGTAAACCTCTATCTTTCCCCTACTATAACCCTCTCTACCCTCTCTCTCCTGCTGTAAACCTCTCTCTTTCCCCTACTCTAACCCTCTCTCTCTCTCCTCCTGTAAACCTCTCTCTCTCCTCCTCTAACCCTCTCTCTCTCTCCTACTCTAACACTCTCTTTGAGTCTCACATTGGTATTTTAATAGATCAAAACAAGACAATATTCTAACTCCTCAGGTTAGTTGTTATGTACACTTATGTTGGTGAAGAAGAGGATTGCGGATTCTGTTGTTGCCTCAGTGTTCTATTTGAAATACACTCAGCTTGGAACTTTTCATTTTGTCTGTCGCAGTCAGGAAGTAAATTACAATGGGAGAGAGAAGGATTCACAATGGAAGGTGAAAGGTTTACTTCAGAGTAATAGGGAAGCAGAAATGACATTTAACACCAGTGTAGGGACAGAGAAGGTATTACCCAGCGGTTATTTGATTTGCTGTGAGTGGACATCTCAGTTTTGAAAAAGGTACCCCTTCATAAAAGAACAGCAAACATATCATTGAAGTACAGTAAGCTCGTACCCTATAATCAGCTGTCTCCAGTTCATTACATAGAATCTATCTAGAATTACATAGTGACATTCCACCCACTACTCCTTGGAGCTCTTCTGAGCTCAACTTATTTACCAGTCTCTCCTTTTGATTGCAATCTATTAAGGATTACCTGCCTCCCAGCTCAGTCAGAACAATTACATTGCTCTGCAGTCTGTATTGGAAATCGATAGCTACCTGGGTTCAATCAAGCCCAGGTGATAGTCCTCTTTAACCCAGAGACGCCAGAGGAGATGTCTATTGAAGGTGACGCCGATTGTCACTCGGACTCAATCCAGCCCCCTGTCGTGAGACAGAGAGGGAGCGATCCTCCAGGCAGAAATGACTCCTCCACCTGAGTCGCTCCTCAGATCGATGGGAATCGTGTTGTGATTCTCCCGACTCCTCCCTAATTGCTACAGCAGGTGAATGAGCGAGACATTGATTCTGCATGTCTGCCTGGTGTGTTAAGACATCAACAACCCTGCTGTGGCTACTCCATTACCATGGCGTTTGAACACACAATAACTAATGTTAGCTCCTCATGACTGAGAAGTGCATGATATTGTAAGGTAAGACAAGGCAAGACTAGTTATCCATACAGTAAACGATGATCTTGGTATATTTTGTGTTGTAATCTACTCCTCTGGGATGACACATAATAAAGGTCTGCGTCCCAAATGGTATCCTGTTCCCTGTGTAGTTCACTATAGTTCACTACTTTTGACCAGAGCCCTGAATGCAATACATAGGGAATAGGCTGTCATTTGGGACTCAGCCATTGAAGTTCCTTGATTGACACAAGTTGTACTTGAGAAAAGTCATGCAGCTGGACTCCAGATCCTAAACCAACTGGACAGGAGTATAGTCCCCTGAATTAAAAACAGATATATTTATAGACTGGTAAATCAATCCAACTCAACATCACAGTGAAGTAGAACAGCTAACAAGACAGCACTCAGCATGAGAGGAGAGGGAGAGGGAGAGGGAGAGGGAGAGGGAGAGGGAGAGGGAGAGGGAGAGGGAGAGGGAGAGGGAGAGGGAGAGGGAGAGGGGAGGGAGAGGGAGAGGGAGAGGGAGAGGGAGAGGGAGAGGGAGAGGAGAGGGAGAGGGAGAGAGGAGAGGGAGAGGGAAAGGGAGAGAGGAGAGGGAGAGGGAGAGAGGAGAGGGAGAGGGGAGAGGGAGAGGAGAGGGAGAGGGAGGGAGAGGGAGAGGGAGAGGGAGGGAGAGGGAGAGGGAGAGGGAGAGGGAGAGGGAGAGGGAGAGGGAGAGGGGAGGGAGAGGGGAGGGAGAGGGAGAGAGGAGAGGGAGAGGGAGAGAGGAGAAGGAGAGGGAGAGAGGGAGAGGAGAGAGGGAGAGGAGAGGGAGGGAGAGAGGGAGAGGGAGAGGAGAGGGAGAGGAGGGAGAGGGAGAGAGAGGGAGAGGGAGAGGGAGAGGGAGAGGGAGAGGGAGAGGGAGAGGGAGAGGGAGAGGGAGAGGGAGAGGGAGAGGGAGAGAGGGAGAAGGAGAGGGAGAGAGGGAGAGGGAGAAGGAGAAGGAAAAGGAGGAGAGCAGCAACTTAGGTATCTAAACCAAGGTGGCCTTCCAGCTAAATGTTCACAGAGGATATTCTAATGCCTCTCCACAGCTTTCTAGTTTCAGGATCAGATTGGGTTTCTTTCTCGCCGCGAGGGAAGGGGATTAAGCTGTCAGCACCACAACAACAAGCAATTACTAACAGCCTTTCAAAAGTGAATTCTGGCACTGATGACAACTCTCTGTGCCGTAGCAGTCATTGGTGGTGACAGTTCACACAAAGAAGCGCATGCACCACACCTGAAGTCAAGCGCGAGGGTCTCGCCTGTAAACACAATGCCATCCGTCTTCACACAGACCTCTGGGAATACTTGGCATTTAAAAAGTGGCTGTGTTTATCAGGACAGGTTAATGTGCCCGCTTTTCTTTCTTAAATGCTACATGTTATTATGGAGCCTCTGTCTGGATGCAATTAAAATGCAGCAGTGGCAGAGGAGCAGTAATAAAGTGCCTCATGAATGTGGCTGATGTGTCTACGTGTTCTTGTCAAGGTGAAGGGAAGAACTAGTCTGAAAATAAAGTAGCCTGGACTACAGACTTATTTTTCTTTTAAACAATTGAGGTTGATGCATATTTGAATGCGTTTGATTTTAGTGCCGGCAGCTCGTTGAAAGGGGAAAGCATTATTGCTTTACCTTACTGAACTCTGGCCATGGCAAATTCATTTCATTTGACAAAAGCTTCACATCAGTGGTGAAGGAATGGGGAGGCATGCAGTCGACTTAAATAGTTGTTTTTCCCCAGTTCCCGGTGCCATAGTCTACTAGTGGACCGTCTGAGGGAAAATAACAAGACAAATACCTTTCTTAAAGGCCAAGTGCAGTCACTTTTTCCTGTGTTTTATATCACAGTGTACAACAGATGATACTAACACCGTAAAAGAGTGATAAAATGTGATCAGTGTTATTTCCTGATAGTTGCTGGTTGAAAATACAATCTCCACAGGACCTTCTAATCAGCAGGCTCGTATGGGCGGGAGTTTTGGCTATCCATGGTGACATCACAATGCAGTCAATTGGTTAATAGACCAATAACAAAGGAAGTTTTAAACTAGTTTTCACTCAGATCACTCACAACAGTTCTAGCAAAATTCTAGCTTGAGAAATAGTTTTTTGCTACAAAGAAATTCTTGCCCATTTTAATGGAAATCTATTACAATAAGGTACTTAATAGTTACCCAGAATTAATTTGATATTGATATATAAATGGCTGCATTGGCCCTTTAACAATTGTGATCACCATGGACTTTGCAGCGAAACAACGATGTTAAATCAAAAAATCTTTCTCCAACTTAAGTCTTTTCATTCTTACCAAAAACAGATCACAAAGACTAGCCTAAAAAGCAAACATTTCTCACGTAGAATAAAGCGACAGAAACATTGTCAGTGAAATCAAAAGAGGAATGTCATTGATGCCTGCGGGCACAATGACATCACCAGGCCCAGATTTATGTTAACAGCAGAAGTCCTTCCCCCGTGGTAGAGGTTCTGAATGGATGATGAATCCTATTGAGGGGCAGCTGAGCTGGCTCCTGCTATTGTGGCCTTTGTCAAAAACCATTACACAGAACTGCAAACAGGTTTTCTATGTGGAGTTACGGTCAGTATCAAATAACCAGCATAGTATAATGCCAGATCAAAACTTTTAGAAACAAAGGATTGGATTTAGCCTCTTTATTGTGGCGTCCAGTGCTTTCCTTGAACGTTTAAAGGGAAAATAAGAATGTGAAAATGGGCAAATCAAAACAACAAATGACACACTGTATTTGTTCCAGCCAAAATTGGGATGAAATGCAAAGCTGAAGCTCCAGCCTGTAGCCTTTCTGTATTCATAATCACTTGGAGGGAAAAAAATCTATATGTTTCTTCAAAGAAGTCAAATATAGAAATTGAGCCCATCAAAAACTAGTCTGGGAACTCGATTGATTCTAATCAGCGTTCACTTTACAAAGCGAGGGCGAGAGGTCAATAAAGAGTTTCATCTCAAATATGCTATGTAAATACTTTGTAGGCCCGGTCAATAACATCGTTATGAGATCTCAGAGAGAGAGAGAGAGAGAGAGAGAGAGAGAGAGAGAGAGAGAGAGAGAGAGAGAGAGAGAGAGAGAGAGAGAGAGAGAGAGAGAGAGAGAGAGAGAGAGAGAGAGAGAGAGAGAGAGAGAGAGAGAGAGAGAGAGAGAAAGGGGCAATCCTTACCAACCTTTTCACTTGACATTTATGTCTGTTAGAAACAGGAAATTGCAGTCAGGCTCCTGGCAGATTCACTCAATCTATGGTAATGATTTGGACCGATAGGTTGAATTACAATGTGCAGCAAGAATTAGTTCTCAAATGACACTTATATTTTATTCATATAAGGATGGCCAATTCCTTACCAGATTATATGCTTCCTGTGTCCCAGGCAAACAAATCATCCACATCAAAAAGACCAGGCTAAGAAAACCCACCATGCTCTGCCAACTGTTACAGTATTTCATAACTACATGACCTTTATTCTACCATAAAGGTCACAATTATGTCTATCATCAGGAACCACTCCAAACAGGCTAGTTTACAGCCAGTTTGGGTCCCACCCTGAATAGATATGAAAAGTCCTATGTAAGAGAACATAGTCACATCATCAACACATGTACACTATACACATCTGCTCTGAAATTAAAGCTATTCAACCTTTTCAACCTTTTCAAGTGGGTATTTTTCAGAACAACATTTACTGCGCATAGATAAAAAACGAGAAGCACTGACCTTTTCAAAAGGGTCAAAAAAGAAGAGCCTGTCCATTAAATGAGTCTCTCTTTCAGACTCATGGCTGGGTCAGGAAGAGAAGAGTGCCCTCCGGCCTCAACATGTGTGTGTTTGTGTATGCACATCCGTGCGTCGTGTGTGTGTGCATGCACATCCGTGTGTCGTGTGTGTGTGCATGCACATCCGTGTGTTTGTGTGTGTTAGTGTGTGTTGGTCTGTGGAGATCCATCATTCGACCCGCTCTGCTCCGCCTCAGTCCTGTGTATCTGATGTGTGTTATCTGTCCTGGGCAGATCCTGCAGCTCCACCAGGCTGTGTGATGGAGCAGGACAAGCCATTAGTCATAAAACACTGAGGCAGCCCATTATCCACACTTTGATCCACAGCACACTGCCTGTAAATACACACTGGCCTGTCAGACTGACACCTGGCCAGAGGAAAGGAGGAGAGACGACAGCCAGAGCACAGAGCAAGGTTATGTCCCAAATGACACCCCATTCCCTACATAATGCACAAAGGTAGTGGGCTATTTGGGAATAGGGTGCCATTTGGGACACAGCCTAGGTTTCTGGATGGACTCTACCATGCTCTGGTACGTCCACCACTTCCGCGGTTCCCCCTTCACATCACTATAACTGACTGCATTGATGGAGGCAGATTTGGGCATGAATTTGTCTCGGGGGACAGGGAGGAGATTGTATGTATTGGCCCATTAGATGTTGATAATGAGAGATCCAGTTGGTTACTGCATCTGGAGGACTCATCTTTATCCTATACTCTCATGTTACACACACGCACATGCGCACACACACACAAGAAAGAGAGAGAGAATTAGAGTGTGCATTCTTAAATTCACACAGGACACCAGATAACAGACTGACCCTAGCCCCCCGACACATAAACTACTGCAGCATAAATACTGGAGGCTGAGAAAGGGGGAGTCAGGAGACACTGTGGCTCAATCTGATGATACCCCCGGACAGAGCAGGATATAACCCCACCCACTTTGCCAAAGCACAGCCTCCACACCACGAGAGGGATATCTTCAACCACCAATTTACCATCCTGAGGCAGTTAACCCACTGTTCCTAGGCCTTCATTGAAAATAAGAATTTGTTCTTAACTGACTTGCCTAGTTAAATAAAGGTAATTATTTTTATTATCTGATATTATACACAATGTCATATTCTAAATTTAACCATTGCACTGTGCACAGAGACCCAGAATCTTGATGTCTCTACAATCCCACCTGGTAATAACACAAGAGATGTTTCTACAAACTAATCTTCGTAATAACACAAGAGATGCCTCTACAATCTAACCTTCGTAATAACACAAGAGATGCCTCTACAATCTAACCTTGGTAATAACACAAGAGATGCCTCTACAATCTAACCTTCGTAATAACACAAGAGATGCCCCTACAATCTAACCTTTTAATAACACAAGAGATGTTTCTACAATCTAGCCTTGTAATAACACAAGAGATGTCTCTACAATCTAACCTTCGTAATAACACAAGAGATGTTTCTACAATCTAACCTTCGTAATAACACAAGAGATGTCTCTACAATCTAACCTTGTAATAACACAAGAGATGCCTCTACAATCTAACCTTGCAATAACACAAGAGATGTCTCTACAATCTAACCTTGTAATAACACAAGAGATGTCTCTACAATCTAACCTTGTAATAACACAAGAGATGCCTCTACAATCTGTGCACTGTGCACAGAGACCCAGAATCTTGATGTCTCTACAATCCCACCTGGTAATAACACAAGAGATGCCTCTACAATCTAACCTTCGTAGTAACACAAGAGATGCCTCTACAATCTAACCTTCGTAATAACACAAGAGATGCCTCTACAATCTAACCTTCGTAATAACACAAGAGATGTTTCTACAATCTAACCTTCGTAATAACACAAGAGATGTCTCTACAATCTAACCTTGTAATAACACAAGAGATGCCTCTACAATCTAACCTTGCAATAACACAAGTGATGTCTCTACAATCTAACCTTGTAATAACACAAGAGATGTCTCTACAATCTAACCTTGTAATAACACAAGAGATGCCTCTACAATCTGTGCACTGTGCACAGAGACCCAGAATCTTGATGTCTCTACAATCCCACCTGGTAATAACACAAGAGATGCCTCTACAATCTAACCTTCGTAGTAACACAAGAGATGCCTCTACAATCTAACCTTCGTAATAACACAAGAGATGCCTCTACAATCTAACCTTCGTAATAACACAAGAGATGCCCCTACAATCTAACCTTTTAATAACACAAGAGATGTTTCTACAATCTAGCCTTGTAATAACACAAGAGATGTCTCTACAATCTAACCTTCGTAATAACACAAGAGATGTTTCTACAATCTAACCTTCGTAATAACACAAGAGATGTCTCTACAATCTAACCTTGTAATAACACAAGAGATGCCTCTACAATCTAACCTTGCAATAACACAAGAGATGTCTCTACAATCTAACCTTGTAATAACACAAGAGATGTCTCTACAATCTAACCTTGTAATAACACAAGAGATGCCTCTACAATCTGTGCACTGTGCACAGAGACCCAGAATCTTGATGTCTCTACAATCCCACCTGGTAATAACACAAGAGATGTAAATAACACAAGAGATGCCTCTACAATCTAACCTTCGTAATAACACAAGAGATGCCTCTACAATCTAACCTTTGTAATAACACAAGAGATGCCTCTACAATCTAACCTTGTAATAACACAAGAGATGTTTCTACAATCTAACCTCTACAATCTAACCTTGTAATAACACAAGAGATACAATCTAACCTTGCAATAACACAAGAGATGCCTCTACAATCTAACCTTGCAATAACACAAGAGATGTCTCTACAATCTAACCTTGCAATAAGACAAGAGATGTCTCTACAATCTAACCTTGTAATAACACAAGAGATGCCTCTACAATCTAACCTTCGTAATAACACAAGAGATGCCTCTACAATCTAGCCTTGTAATAACACAAGAGATGTCTCTACAATCTAGCCTTTTAATAACACAAGAGATGTCTCTACAATCTAGCCTTTTAATAACACAAGAGATGTTTCTACAATCTAGCCTTGTAATAACACAAGAGATGTCTCTACAATCTAACCTTCGTAATAACACAAGAGATGTTTCTACAATCTAACCTTCGTAATAACACAAGAGATGTCTCTACAATCTAACCTTGTAATAACACAAGAGATGCCTCTACAATCTAACCTTGCAATAACACAAGAGATGTCTCTACAATCTAACCTTGTAATAACACAAGAGATGCCTCTACAATCTGTGCACTGTGCACAGAGACCCAGAATCTTGATGTCTCTACAATCCCACCTGGTAATAACACAAGAGATGTTTCTACAATCTAACCTTGTAATAACACAAGAGATGTCTCTACAATCTAACCTTTGTAATAACACAAGAGTTGTTTGATGTTTTTCCTCCAAACAAACAGTAATAAAAATGCTTTATGGGTCAACTTCATTATAATAATCATAAAACTGTCTCTCACCTAAATGGATGTCTACTCCCCGATGCCCAGGGGAGTCCCTGCCTGCCTCTCTCTGAAACAAACAAACACACACATTAACAACCCAGCCTCTCCTCATGAATTTTGGTCCACTACAGATGTATGCAATATATCCCACTAAATAGAACCACCATAAGGGTTTATGTGATTGGGTTGTGCTGAAAAGGACAAGAATATATTAAATAGCATACGTTGACATTCTGCACTAAACACTTGATTTCCAGATAGGGATGATTGTTTATCCTCAATAACAGTTAGAGTTACTGTAAATGAAATGGGATGGAATCACACCCCACACGTTCGCTTCTAGTGAAACAACAATCAATACAAATACAATTCCAATGTATGTACAAGGTAAATGTATTTGCTGTGTAAGATATAGTGGTATATTCTATTCTCTCCTTCTGACACCTTTCCATAAAATGGACGCCTGGCTAGCAAGAGACAGTGAGGTTTCTGTGAGTCTGTCAGTCTCAGGTGGTGATTTGTAGCCATCAGTCCTGCTGACAGAAGACCTACAGCAGGGTTCCCCAACTGTCAGCCTCAGGTGGTGATTTGTAGCCATCAGTCCTGCTGACAGAAGACCTACAGCAGGGTTCCCCAACTGTCAGTCTCAGGTGGTGATTTGTAGCCATCAGTCCTGCTGACAGAAGACCTACAGCAGGGTTCCCCAACTGTCAGTCTCAGGTGGTGATTTGTAGCCATCAGTCCTGCTGACAGAAGACCTACAGCAGGGTTCCCCAACTGTCAGTCTCAGGTGGTGATTTGCAGCCATCAGTCCTGCTGACAGAAGACCTACAGCAGGGTTCCCCAACTGTCAGTCTCAGGTGGTGATTTGCAGCCATCAGTCCTGCTGACAGAAGACCTACAGCAGGGTTCCCCAACTGTCAGTCTCAGGTGGTGATTTGCAGCCATCAGTCCTGCTGACAGAAGACCTACAGCAGGGTTCCCCAACTGTCAGCCCAAGGGACACATTTGGTTTTATATATAAATATTGTCATTTTCATTGTTGGACATAAAAGACTAAAACACCAGGAAATCAGCTCCAAACCATTTTCATTTTGTAAATCTGTTCCCAAGTATTCCCACGCATAATAGATACGTGATCGTATACACTCCCACGCATAATAGATACGTGATCGTATACACTCCCACGCATAATAGATACGTGATCGTATACACTCCCATGCATAATAGATACGTGATCGTATACACTCCCACACATAATAGATACGTGATCGTATACACTCCCACGCATAATAGATACGTGATCGTATACACTCCCACGCATAATAGATACGTGATCGTATACACTCCCACGCATAATAGATACGTGATCGTATACACTCCCACATAATAGATACGTGATCGTATACACTCCACGCATAATAGATACGTGATCGTATACACTCCCACGCATAATAGATACGTGATCGTATACACTCCCACGCATAATAGATACGTGATCGTATACACTCCCACGCATAATAGATACGTGATCGTATACACTCCCATGCATAATAGATACGTGATCGTATACACTCCCCCATCGTATACATAATAGATACGTGATCGTATACACTCCCACGCATAATAGATACGTGATCGTATACACTCCCACGCATAATAGATACGTGATCGTATACACTCCCACGCATAATAGATACGTGATCGTATACACTCCCACGCATAATAGATACGTGATCGTATACACTCCCACGCATAATAGATACGTGATCGTATACACTCCCACGCATAATAGACGTGATCGTATACACTCCAACGCATAATAGATACGTGATCGTATACACTCCCACGCATAATAGATACGTGATCGTATACACTCCCACACATAATAGATACGTGATCGTATACACTCCCACGCATAATAGATACGTGATCGTATACACTCCCACGCATAGATACGTGATCGTATACACTCCCACGCATAATAGATACGTGATCGTATACACTCCCACACATAATAGATACGTGATCGTATACACTCCCACACATAATAGATACGTGATCGTATACACTCCCACACATAATAGATACGTGATCGTATACACTCCCACACATAATAGATACGTGATCGTATACACTCCCACGCATAATAGATACGTGATCGTATACACTCCCACGCATAATAGATACGTGATCGTATACACTCCCACCCATAATAGATACGTGATCGTATACACTCCCACGCATAATAGATACGTGATCGTATACACTCCCACCCATAATAGATACGTGATCGTATACACTCCCACCCATAATAGATACGTGATCGTATACACTCCCACGCATAATAGATACGTGATCGTATACACTCCCACCCATAATAGATACGTGATCGTATACACTCCCACGCATAATAGATACGTGATCGTATACACTCCCACACATAATAGATACGTGATCGTATACACTCCCACACATAATAGATACGTGATCGTATACACTCCCACGCATAATAGATACGTGATCGTATACACTCCCACGCATAATAGATACGTGATCGTATACACTCCCACGCATAATAGATACGTGATCGTATACACTCCCACCCATAATAGATACGTGATCGTATACACTCCCACGCATAATAGATACGTGATCGTATACACTCCCACGCATAATAGATACGTGATCGTATACAAATGTAAGCAAGGTTTTAAATTATTCTGTTTATATACAAATATTACATGCGTTTGGGCTTCTTGCGGTCAATTTGCAGTCTACAAATGAATGGAGTTGATGATCGCTGGCCTACAGTATGAGGTAGAGATGACCTCGCCCTGCTAAACACATTTGACCACATCTTTACTGTGGCCTGCTGCTGACACATAACTACTGTTTTCTTATTCTTCTCACTTTAATTGATGTGTCTGTATACCAAGCAAGCAGAAGTAGCAGGTACGTTACCATTATCCAGTGAGGATATGTATCGTAAAACCACATTCACAACCTTTTTATTGATGACGTATTCTTAGTAATACATGGCCTGTGTTAGGTGTTAAAAGAGTCAAAAAGGGAATTGTTTCAATTTCAGTTTTATTTATTAAAATATATTTTTTTGTGGTGTTCAAGATGTATTTTATTTTATTTTAATTTTATGTCTTGCAATTATTAGAAAACAATGATATGATGGTTCAACCTGAGCTTTATAATGAACTCTTTATGGACAGCCCACATTGGCTATATTTGGATCCAGTCTGCCTATATTCATTGTCTAACACGGAACATGGACTGTACCATCAAACAGAAGGAGGTGTGAATAAAAAGGCCATATACTGAAATATATTTGTTGTTGTTTTTATGATTTAAATTCAGGGGCCATTTCTCCGGCAGCTCCTCAAATTCATGGGATGCACTCGGTCTAGTTCTTATTCAGCCTGAGCTCCTCGTCTGAGCAGCGTATCGACTGAACCGACAGGAAAAGAGAGAGAGAGAGGGGAAGAGAAAGGAAATAGAGAGAGAGAGGGAGCGGGCTGCTGAAAAATTCATGCCTGTGCCAGCTCACTCCATTCTCAGCTCAGCAGGGGCCTGGCTTTGATACTTCACACTCAGAGAAAAAATGCAAATGATTTTTCCTACATAACACGGAGAGAATATATCCCGTGAAAATGATCAAATTTCTGGCCAAACTATTAATAATATAGCCAGAATAGATTCCAATCTGGGGGGGTTCAGATTCTAGAACAATGTGTTTTATTTAAGGTTTGGACAACGTTGTTCCCACAGTCTATTTTTAAGATAAAGGTGCTAGATTTATGTTTCAATAAATTGTTGCAATTGAATATCTCAAGGTCAACAAAATCTGTAGAAATAGATTATTCCAACATTGTAACAGAAACTAAATGAATTCCCAAGAACTAAAACAATACCTATCTTAATAACTGTAGTAAGTATTTTGGTAAAAATGGATCAAAATCAAAACGATAATCTACCAATGTGGGACCAGAAGCAGAGCCTGAGTCCAATACGCCAATCAGTCAGAAGCAGAGCCTGAGTCCAATACGCCAATCAGTCAGAAGCAGAGCCTGAGTCCAATACGCCAATCAGTCAGAAGCAGAGCCTGAGTCCAATACGCCAATCAGTCAGAAGCAGAGCCTGAGTCCAATACGCCAATCAGTCAGAAGCAGAGCCTGAGTCCAATACGCCAATCAGTCAGAAGCAGAGCCTGAGTCCAATACGCCAATCAGTCAGAAGCAGAGCCTGAGTCCAATACGCCAATCAGTCAGAAGCAGAGCCTGAGTCCAATACGCCAATCAGTCAGAAGCAGAGCCTGAGTCCAATACGCCAATCAGTCAGAAGCAGAGCCTGAGTCCAATACGCCAATCAGTCAGAAGCAGATCCTGAGTCCAATACGCCAATCAGTCAGAAGCAGAGCCTGAGTCCAATACGCCAATCAGTCAGAAGCAGAGCCTGAGTCCAATACGCCAATCAGTCATGAATTAGAAGTAAGGAGAGGAAAGGTGGCTTGAGGAAATATTGGCTTTGACAGGTAGCACAGTAGGGGGCCCTGCGCTGCAGTAAGACTACAGATCTATTTTTTACTCAGACGCTATTTCAAGAATGCTGATGAGATATTTTCCTATGTTTAGAGCTCAGTCCCTCACCAAAGGAAAAGGTTGATTCAACTCTTCAACTCCAATGGACAAAATGAGCAGCGACGTATAAACACCGGTTTCTGTATTGTTATTATTATAGTGTTGTGATATAAAACTGGGTCCGTTCGATGGACAATTCAGATCTGTTCTTTTAGATGTGATGTCAGTGGATTAGGTTAGTGGTGGGAGGGGTGGAGTTTGGCTGGGGTGTTTCTGTGTGTGTGTGTGTGTGTGTGTGTGTGTGTGTGTGTGTGTGTGTGTGTGTGTGTGTGTGTGTGTGTGTGTGTGTGTGTGTGTGTGTGTGTGTGTGTGTGTGTGTGTGTGTGTGTGTGTGTGTGTGTGTGTGTGTGTGTGTGTGTGTGTGTGTGTGTGTAGAATGGTTGGTGGAGGTTGTGGAGGGTTTGTGGTTTGTGGCTGGTAGGGGTGGAGTATGACATATGTGTGGTTGTATGTGTATGTGTGCATGGGCAAATGTGCCTGTGTACGTGTGTACATGCATGCACTGGAGTGTGTGTGCGTATGTGTGTGTGTGTGTGTCTGTATAGGGGGGTTGTGGAGGCTGGGTTGGGGTGAGTTAGGGGAGCTCTGCTCGTAATAATGTCTTCTCCATAGCAGGACAATTATAGCACAGCATCTGGGCTGGCCGACAAGTGACCGTCGTCGCAGGCGGAGAGGATCTGTGCTTTGTTCCGTGGCAGCGGGGCGGCATTTAGGGGAACAGATATGGATTCTGAATGCACAGCAGGATTGGGCAATGGAGAAGTGAAGGGGATGAGAGGTGATGCAGGCGGTGTCACTACACACTCATACACAACATACACATTATAATATAGTACTGTACACATCCATACACAACATACACATTATAATATAGTACTGTACACATCCATACACAACATACACATTATAATATGGTACTGTACACATCCATACACAACATACACATTATAATATGGTACTGTACACATCCATACACAACATACACATTATAATATGGTACTGTACACATCCATACACAATATACACATTATAATATAGTACTGTACACATCCATACACAACATACACATTATAATATGGTACTGTACACATCCATACACAACATACACATTATAATATGGTACTGTACACATCCATACACAATATACACATTATAATATGGTACTGTACACATCCATACACAATATACACATTATAATATGGTACTGTACACATCCATACACAACATACACATTATAATATAGTACTGTACACACTCATACACAACATACACATTATAATATGGTACTGTACACATCCATACACAACATACACATTATAATATGGTACTGTACACATCCATACACAACATACACATTATAATATGGTACTGTACACATCCATACACAACATACACATTATAATATGGTACTGTACACATCCATACACAACATACACATTATAATATGGTACTGTACACATCCATACACAACAGACACATTATAATATGGTACTGTACACATCCATACACAACATACACATTATAATATGGTACTGTACACATCCATACACAATATACACATTATAATATGGTACTGTACACATCCATACACAACAGACACACATTCTAATATGTTACTCAACACAAACACCCATAATTGTAAGGCTAAAACAGTCCAATGAGGGGTGTGGTTAGTGTATCTGTATGACATGGTGGGTTGATAGAAACAGAAACAGCACACCAGGAACTAACAAACCAACTGCACAAGCAGCTTCACTAGTTCCACATTTTCTGTTTGAGACAAAATGAGCCCCCCAGGGCTGAAAAGGGACCGTGTTTCAAAATCGCCTCAGCTGGACACTTTCAAACATCATTGTAGTGTTTCTGCACTTCTCAGTACTCAGTAGAATACTATTATGCTCTGGTTTTGAATTCCTTCTCCTTTTCCACAGAGGAGATGAAGATATATTATAATTAAGCAATAAGGCCTGGGGGGTGTGGCACCACGAGGTGCCTTATTGCTATTATGAACTGATTACCAAAGTAATTAGAGCAGTAGAAATGGTCACGCACTGACCTTAGAGAGCCGTTTTATTTCTCTATTTGGTTAGGGTGTGATGTGGGGTGGGCATTCTATGTTCTATTTTCTATGTTTTGTATTTCTTTGTTTTGGACGGTTATGGTTCTCAATCAGGGACAGCTGTCTAATGTTGTCTCTGATTGGGAACCATACTTAGGCAGCCTTTTTCCCACCTGTGATTGTGGCTAGTTAACTAAATAAAAATAAATGTACGCTCACCACCCTGCACCTTGGTCCAGTTCTTTCGATGGCCGTGACAGAACTACCCACCACAAAAGGACCAAGCAGCGTGGTAAAAAGGAGGACTGGACATGGGATGACATCCTGGACGGCAAGGGATCCTGGACGTGGGAGGAGATCCTGGCTGGAAAGGATCGCCTGCTGTGGGAGCAGGTAGAAGCAGCAAGGAAGGTGGAGGCAGCGAGAAACAGGGCCCAGGATTACACAGGGTCACGGCTGGCACTAAGGACCGGGAGGCCACTCCAAAGTTTTTTGGGGGAAGCACACTGGGAGTGTGGCAGAGTCAGGATTCAGACCTGAGCCAACTCCCCGTGCTTACCGTGGCGAGCGTCGTACTGGTCAGGCACCGTGTTATGCCGTGGAGCGCACGGTGTCTCCAGTGCGCGTTCACAGCCCGGTGCGCTACATCCCAGCTCCCCGCATCTGCCGGGCTAGGGTGAGCATCCAGCCAGGACGGATGGTGCCGGCTCAGCATGCCTGGTCTCCAGTGCATCTCTTCGGCCCAGGATATCCTGCGCCGGCTTTTTGCACTGTGTCTCCGGTACATCTGCACAGCCCAGTGCGTCCTGTGCGCGTTCACAGCCCGGTGCGCTACACCCCAGCTCCCCACATTTGCAGGGTGAAGGTAACCACCCAGCCAGGACAGGTTGTGCAGGCTCTAAGCTCGAGACCTCCAGTGCGCCTCCACAGCCCAGTGTATCTGGTGCCTCTGCCAAGTACAAAGCCTCCTGTATGTCTCCCCAGCCTGGTGAGTCCTGTGCCTGCTCCCAGAGCCAGGCCTCCTGTGTGGCTCTCCACTCCAGTGATGATCCATGACAAGAAGCCTCCAGTGATGATCCATGGCATGAAGCCTCCGGTGATGATCCATGGCAAGAAGCCTCCAGTGATGATCCATAGCATGAAGCCTCCAGTGATGATCCATGGCACAAAGCCTCCAGTGATGATCCATGGCACGAAGCCTCCAGTGATGATCCATGGCAGGAAGCGTCCAGTGATGATCCATGGCAGGAAGCCTCCAGTGATGATCCATGGCAGGAAGCCTCCAGTGATGATCCATGGCAGGAAGCCTCCAGTGATGATCCATGGCAAGAAGCCTCCAGTGATGATCCATGGCACGAAACTTCCAGTGAGGAGTCATGGCACGAAGCCTCCAGCGATTGTCTCCAGTCCGGAGCCTCCAGCGACGGTTTCCAGTCCGGGGCCCGCAATGAGGGTGCCCAGTCCGGGGCCCACAACGAGGGTGCCCAGTCCGGGGCCCGCAGAGAGGGTCCCCACACCAGAGACGCCATCAAAGCGGGGTGAGCCAGAGGTGGAGAGGGGTCTTCGTCCCGCACCAGAGCCGCCATCGTGGATAGATGCCCACCCGGACCCTCCCCTATAGGTTCAGGTTTTGCGGCCGGAGTCTGCACCTTTGCACCTTGTCATGCCCTAACTTTAGAGAGACGTTTTATTTCTCTATTTGGTTAGGTCAGGGTGTGATGTGGGGTGGGCATTCTATGTTCTATGTTTTGTATTTCTTTGTTTTGGCCGGGTATGGTTTTCAATCAGGGACAGCTGTCTATCGTTGTCTCTGATTGGGAACCACACTTAGGCAGCCCTTTTCCCACCTGTGATTGTGGGTAGTTAACTTTGTTTGCGGCACTTAGCCCTGTTGAGCTTCACGGTCATTTTCTTGCTTTCTTGTTTTGTTGGCAACATTTATCTTAAATAAAAAAGTAATGTAAGCTCAACCCACTGTGCACCTTGGTCCAGTTCTTTCGACGGCAGTGACAAAATACATGTTTTTTCTGATATACCACGGCTGTCAGCCAATCAGCATTCAGGGTTTGAACCACCCAGTTTATAACTGGGTCTAACACAATCATACCGCTCAGTAAAAGTCTCCACAAACAATCCATCAGGCTAGAGTACAAGGAGTCCAACTAAGCAGAGCTTCAATGGGACTCTTCTCTCTTTCTCTCACACCAAGGCATGGAGTAGATTGAGGACATGTATCTTCTCCATCTTCTCTATCTGTCTCTCACACCAAGGCATGGAGTAGCTTGAGGACATGTATCTTCTCCATTTTCTCTCTTTCTCTCACACCAAGGCATGGAGTAGCTTGAGGACATGTATCTTCTCCATCTTCTCTATCTGTCTCTCACACCAAGGCATGGAGTAGCTTGAGGACATGTATCTTCTCCATCTTCTCTATCTGTCTCTCACACCAAGGCATGGAGTAGCTTGAGGACATGTATCTTCTCCATCTTATATATCTTTCTCTCACACCAAGGTATGGAGTTGCTTGAGGAAATTTATCTTCGATGCCTTCTATATCTTCATTGCTTGCTGTTTGGGGTTTTAGGCTGGGTTTCTGTATAAGCACTTGTGACATTTGCTGATGTAAAAAGGGATTTATAAATATATTTGATTGATACTATGTATCTAATCATAGGGGCCCGTAAACCAAACTCTACATTAAACACTGCAATCTGTTTATAAAAGCTAATGATTTATGACTGCTTTTAAAAAGCTTTTTGACGTCAATTGGAAGACCGTTATTTGGGTACACACACACACACACACACACACACACACACACACACACACACACACACACACACACACACACACACACACACACACACACACACACACACACACACACACACACACACACACACACACACACACACACACACACACACACACACACACACACGCAAGCACGCAAGCACGTACACACGTACACACCATACACACACACGTACACACACACACACACACACACACACACACACACACACACACACACACACACACACACACACACACACACACACACACACACACACACACACACACACACACACACACACACACACACACACACACACACACACACACACACACGCACGTACACACACACGCACACACATGCACGTACACACACACACACGCACACACACGCACGCACGCACACACACACACACACACACACCCCACATTTGGGGCCAAATAATAATTTTCTGCAGCCCCACAATTTGCCTGCAAGCTCTTCATAGACTTGTTTACTCTTAGAGTAGTGAATGATAACACTGAGGTACAAGGTTGTGTAGGTTGCTATATGCCTGCCAGCTGACTAATTCAGGTAAGTTGAATTATCACATTAAGGTAAAAGTAGAAACCCACGTATAAGATATTCATGTTATATTGTTTCCGACGCAGCATTTTAGAGTTTCTTGAGATCAGGTCAAGGTAGCTACAGTTGAAGTCGAAGTTTACATACACCTTAGCAAAATACATTTAAACTCAGTTTTTCCCAATTCCTGACATGTAATCCTAGAAATTCCCTGTCTTAGTTCAGTTAGGATCACCACTTCATTTTAAGAATGTGAAATGTCAGAATAATAGTAGAGAGAATGATTTATTTAAGCTTTTATTTCTTTCATCACATTCCCAGTGGGTCAGAAGTTTACATACACTCAATTAGTATTTGGTAGCATTGCCTTTAAATGGTTTAACTTGGGTCAAACGTTTTGGGTAGCCTTCCACAAGCTTTCCACAATAAGTTGGGTGAATTTTGGCCCATTCCTCCTGACAGAGCTGGTGTAACTGAGTCAGGTTTTTAGGCCTCCTTGCTCACAAATGCTTTTTCAGTTATGCCCACAAATATTCTAAAGGATTGTGGTCAGGGCTTTGTGATGGCCACTCCAATACCTTGACTTTGTTGTCCTTAAACCATTTTGCCACAACTCTGGATGTATGCTTGGGGTCATTGTCCATTTGGAAGACCCATTTGTGACCAGGCTTTAGCTTCCTGACTGAAGTCTTGAGATGTTTCTTCAATATATCCACATTATTTTCCTACCTCATGTTGCGATCTATTTTGTTAAGTGCACCAGTCCCTCCTGCAGCAAAGCACCCCCACAACATGATAATATAATATATAATATAATAATATATGCCATTTAGCAGACACTTTTATCCAAAGCGACTTACAGTCATGTGTGCATACATTCTACATATGGGTGGTCCCGGGGATCGAACCCACTACCCTGGCATTCCAAGCACCATGCTCTACCAACTGAGCTACAGAAGGACCATGTTGCCACACCCATGCTTCACGGTTGGGATGGTGTTCTTCGGCTTGCAAGCCTCCCCCTTTTTTCTCCAAACATAACAAAGGTCATTATGGTTTCATCAGACCAGAGGACATTTCTCCAAAAAGTATGATCTTTGTCCCCATGTGCAGTTGCAAACCGTAGTCTGTCTTTTTATGTCGGTTTTGGAGCAGTGACTTCTTCCTTGCTAAGCGGCCTTTCAGGTTATGTCGATATAGGACTTGTTTTACTGTGGGTATAGATACTTTTGTACCTGTTTCTTCCAGCATCGTCACAAGATCCTTCACTGTTGTTCTGGGATTGATTTTCACTATTCGCACCAAAGTGCGCTCATATCTAGGAGACAGAACGCGTCTACTTCCTGAGTGGTATGACGGCTGCGTGGTCCCATGGTGTTTATACTTGTGTACTATTTTTCGTACTGATGAATGTGGTACCTTCAAGCGTTTGGAAATTGCTCCCAATGATGAACCAGACTTGTGGAGGTCTATAAATGTTTGGCTGATTTCTTTTGATTTTCCCATAATGTCAAGTGAGTTGACTGAAATGAGCTCAAATAGCCTATCAGAAGCTTCTAAAGCCATGACATCATTTTCTGGATTTTCCCAAGCTGTTTAAAGACACAGTCAACACAGTGTATGTAAACTTCTGACCCACTGGAATTGTGATACAGTGAATTATAAGTGAAATGATAAGAGTGTCTGCTAAATGACTTAAATGTAAATGATCTGTCTGTAAACAATTGATGGAAAAATGACTTGTTTCATGCACTTAGTAGATGTCCAAACTGACTTGCAATAACAATAGTTTGTTATCAAGAAATTTGTGGAGTGGTTGAAAACGAGTTTTAATGACTCCAATCTAAGTGTATGTAAACTTCCGACTTCAACTGTATATTCTGCTATAGTCTTTCATCCTATATTCGTCTGTTGAAATTGACTGAACTGACTGTAAAATGTGTGCATATATTTTTATTTTATACAGGGGTGAGAGGATTTGTCAGGTCTCTGAAGACATTCAGTTAATTACTTCCCTTGGTGTTGGCTGCTTTTTCAGCCCTTCAATGCTTCTTCCAAATGGCTTACTTGTTCTGTTTGAGAACCGGATGTGGAGGAAGGAAGAGGAAATAAAAGTGATTCCAGACCCATCCTTTCTCTCCATCCTCCTCTCTTCTATATCAGCTGCTCCAGAGACCATAAAAGACCTTCTGCTCATGTTAAAAAATATAATTCTGCTAGTTTCATTTTCTTTTCCAATCATGCTCCAAAAACATAATTGTTCCACTCCAAAGACATTACTGTTCCATGATTATAATTTACATGGTTGAGAAGTGCAAGAGGAGCACGTACATGTACTCAGCGACGCCCCTTCCCTCTGTTGACGCAAATCACACGTCACTAAAATGCATGTTCATTGCCTTACATACAAGTATAGCCTTATACCAACACATGTAAAGTAAGATCTAATGCCAACAATGCACGTATCATGAAACATATCATTGTTTAATTGTGGAGAAGGATAATACATTTTTCATATATAGTTATATAGTGAGTGATGGATGTACTGAATAGCTAAACAATTATATTGTTAATAATTAATAACCAATAATGAAACAGGGTTATTGTCTGTACTATAGTGTTGCTATTGTTTTAGTATGATTCCATAAAACACTGTTATTTATCCTGGGCCTTGTACATTACATCTTCTAACTATAACCTATTCTACAATGCACCATTATAATACAGGTTTAGCACGTAATCCAGGCATCATCAAGATGTCTCTTGCTGGACACATAGGAAATCAGGATAATGCTTAAAAAAATGTTTTTAAACCTTCACGTTCCTCTGGACCCCTGTGATTCTACCAAGGCTTTATAGTATTCATCTGAAATATAGAGACTTATAACTACAGCCAGACAATGGAGGTTAGACCAATTAATTATTGTGTTAAATCTAAAATGTGTTCTCAGGCAGGATTAAGTATTGACTAATACAAAGCCTGTTTACTGCAGGTAATTACTATGATCATTCTATTATAATCTCATTAAGATCAATGTGTCTCTGTTGAATTCACAGAATGAATCTCCATACTATGAGTTTATTTATCAGGCTGTTTTCCTGAAGCATCTCTTTACTCTACATCTATAAATCATAATACCTCTTAAAAGGTGAATCACTTGCGATATTGTAACTTCTTGTTTTAACTTAAATATATACCTCAAATGTGTAAGTAATTTAAGGGAATGGGGTAATATCAGTAATTTAAGGGAAAGGGGTAATATCAGTTATTTAGGGAATGGGGTAATATCAGTAATTTAAGGGAATGGGGTAATATCAGTAATTTAAGGGAATGGGGTAATATCAGTAATTTAAGGGAATGGGGATAATATCAGTAATTTAAGGGAATGGGGTAATATCAGTAATTTAAGGGAATGGGGTAATATCAGTAATTTAAGGGAATGGGGTAATATCAGTAATTTAAGGGAATGGGGTAATATCAGTAATTTAAGGGAATGGGGTAATATCAGTAATTTAAGGGAATGGGGTAATATCAGTAATTTAAGGGAATGGGGTAATATCAGTAATTTAAGGGAATGGGGTAATATCAGTAATTTAAGGGAATGGGGTAATATCAGTAATTTAAGGGAATGGGGTAATATCAGTAATTTAAGGGAATGGGGTAATATCAGTAATTTAAGGGAATGGGGTAATATCAGTAATTTAAGGGAATGGGGTAATATCAGTAATTTAAGGGAATGGGGTAATATCAGTAATTTAAGGGAATGGGGTAATATCAGTAATTTAAGGGAAAGGGTAATATCAGTAATTTAAGGGAATGGGGTAATTTAAGGGAATGGGGTAATATCAGTAATTTAAGGGAATGGGGTAATATCAGTAATTTAAGGGAATGGGGTAATATCAGTAATTTAAGGGAATGGGGTAATATCAGTAATTTAAGGGAATGGGGTAATATGCCTTGATGAAGCATTGGATTGCAGACAAATAAATAATTGATGGTCCATTATTTTTATTCACTACCACACTGACTGATAACAATACTCTTCCTGCTAATTGTCTAGAAACCACCATTACAAATGTTAAAAGAGAAAATGTTTGCTCCTCAAATGAATCAGGGAATCTCATGTTGCTGTTTGTCTGAGGACAGATAGATGGACTGTATGTTCCTATCCCACCTCTATGAAAAGATAGGCCTGATAATGGCAACAGAATGCTGTACAACAATAAAATGCATTATTAACATTGTCACCTTTATTTACTTAAATGATAATGCCAGAGAAGCTGGTGTTTGGAGGATATATTGGCATGGGTGTTGTTGGCAAACCATGCCAATATATCCTCCAAACACCAGCTTCTCTGGCATTATCACTTTTATACAACAGGTTACCAACATATTCAAATAATGATTGACATATTTTCAGTTTATTTTGATGAAATAATACTATTTTATCCTTCCACAAGATGTAGGTATAATCCCATTCTTATGCCTTGCTTTCTAGCTAGCCAACTACGGCTAATTTACTGTCACGTCAAACAGTTTAAGCTGTTTTTCTCATGACATGTATTTGGATACATCCATAACAATGAGTTAATAAGCCATAGGAAATGTCAGGACAGTTTTTCAGAGGAGCTAGCCAACAACACAGCCAACACAATCACTCCAAACTGAAGCTGGAAAGACTGCAAACTAGCTGCACTTCGTTTCGTTTCACCTGCTTTCTGTTGACATTTCTTTGTTAATATCCATAACAATGACGCCAACTGATTCATGATTTAGACTGGATGACAAACGCTGCCTGTCTGTCTGTCTCCTACCGACAAATTCGTTACTATGGGGACAGTTGGAGATCGAATTTGAATATTGAAACAATGTTGCAAATGTTGGAGAGACAGACCACAAAGGTTTATACAAATCTCCGCTGTTGAAAACTAAATGTTAGTCTAAAAGAAATGTGAGATAATGTCTAGATGCTTTTCATAGTGGAGATCAAGTTTATACATTGTCTGGCTGAGCTTGAGACAGTCAGATTGAAAATGTTTTTATTTTTTATTAAACCTTTCTATACTATTCTACTGTATCTTCGTCTATGCCGCTCTGACATTGCTCGTCCATATATTTATCTCTTCTTAATTCTATTCCATATTTAGATTTGTGTGTGTTGGATATATGTGAAATTGTTAGATATTGCTGCACTGTCAGAACTAGACACACAATCATTTTTTATTGAACCTTTATTTAACTAGGCAAGTCAGTTAAAAAATCGTATTTACATTGATTGCCTACATTTTAGCGTCATAGATTTAGCCGGTGGTAACTTGTGGAATAGACAGCTGGAATGCGATTTTAACCAATCAGCATTCAGGATTATTAAGTAATAAGGCACGAGGGTTTTTGGTATATAGCCAATATACCACGGCTAAGGTCTGTTCCCCGGTAGGCCATCATTGTAAATAAGAATTTGTTCTTAACTGACTTGCCTAGTTAAATAAAGGTACAACAAAATATATATATGAAATTATGCACAACGCATCGCGGGGTGCCTGGACATTACATCGCCTATTTCGAGTATTGTTATGTTGGTTGTTAAGACAATACACAAATTGTAGTTAAGCCTTGAGCTGTTTTCACATTTTCCTTTGCCTCTCCCCATGATCTTTGTCTGTCTATATGCTGCCATCTGCTGGTACAGTTTAGACACTACCACAGAACACATTTATTACTGTCACACTGAGGACATGGTGATGAATATCGAGTTTCTAACTGGAGAGAGTAGTAACTAATCAATGATTGAAAACTACATCAACAACTGTCTGATTTAGTGAAGGTACATTAGGCCAGGACTCTGGTCCTTATTGGACAAGCCACAGCAGGTCTAGACAGTCGTTAACTGAACACACACTGTTCTGTTTGACCAGAAGGCACACTGTACAGTATCTGTTTGACCAGAAGGCACACTGTACAGTATCTGTTTGACCAGAAGGCACACTGTACAGTATCTGTTTGACCAGAAGGCACACTGTACAGTATCTGTTTGACCAGAAGGTACACTGTACAGTATCTGTTTGACCAGAAGGCACACTGTACAGTATCTGTTTGACCAGAAGGCACACTGTACAGTATCTGTTTGACCAGAAGGCACACTGTACAGTATCTGTTTGACCAGAAGGTACACTGTACAGTATCTGTTTGACCAGAAGGCACACTGTACAGTATCTGTTTGACCAGAAGGCACACTGTACAGTATCTGTTTGACCAGAAGGCACACTGTACAGTATCTGTTTGAGCAAAAGTGCGACTACAGTTTAGTAAATGAATCATCCACAGCTAACCTGCATTATGCACTCCTTTAGAAGTGAGACTCCACCTGCTGTCAGCACTTACGAAAAAAGATTCCATACGGAGCAATTATTGCGTCCAAAATAAGACAGTCGACTGCAGTTACTGCACTTTTGCCTCAGTTTCAAAACTACAATCAGCATTCTACTGGCTAGGTTTCTCTTCAGTCTTTGGCTGTAGATTACTCCTGCCCAGGTCCTCTGAAATACAGCACCCTATGCAAAACATTACCAACCACAGGCAATACTTTCTGGCAGCCTGATTTACCTATCATCAAAAAAAGTTCCTCTTTATGCAACCACTCTCAACTCAGTGACATTTAGGGAATGGTATATGCCTAACTGACCAAATTATGTTGAACATACTTTGTATGTAGGATTTGTTATACGACGACAGAATGACATTCAGACAGGTCATAGATCTTATTATCTAAAATAAAACAAAAACGAGTTGATACACAACACATTTAGAGTTCTGTGGAAGTATTGTCGTCTACTCAGGAAAGACTCGTCATGGCCATCTTTCCCACCTTCCTTTTATTAAGAGTAGCACGATTTTTTTTCATAATTCAGGGGGGCAGGATACAAACGCGGTAGATTAATATTGAAGATGGAAGGAGCAGCAACGCGCACTGTGATAACGTCTACCAGCAGCAGCACGGACAACTTTTCCACCTCTACTCTGGCATGTGATAGGCACTTTTTTCGCACTGCTTCGGGGCTCCTCGTTTTCGCAGAAATAGTAAGTAGTCAAGTTTCAAGGTTCAAGCTGTAGGCTACGGGATACGCATGGTACATCTTCCAAAGACATGCTTATTTGCAGGTTCCTTATAGACCATGCAACAACAATAAGACATAATAAGGGTTAAGAATATGAACATAAATTACATGGTTCAATAGAACAGAATAAACATTTTATAGTAGCATAAGTATAATTCAAGAAGGCACAATATTCTAGACTAATATTTACACCTGTACTGGAGAAGGTTGGGATGGGGGCAGGGTTTCAAATCAAATCAAATCAAATATTATTTGTCACATACACATGGTTATCAGATGTTAATGCGAGTGTAGCGCAATGCTTGTGCTTCTAGTTCCGACAATGCAGTGATAACCAACAAGTAATCTAACTAACAATTCCAAAACTACTGTCTTATACACAGTGTAAGGGGATAAGGAATAAGTACATAAGGATATATGAATGAGTGATGGTACAGAGCAGCATACAGTAGATGGTATCGAGTACAGTATATACATATGAGATGAGTGTGTAGACAAAGTAAACAAAGTGGTATAGTTAAAGTGGCTAGTGATACATGTATTACATAAGGATGCAGTCGATGATGTAGAGTACAGTACATACATATGCATATGAGATGAATAATGTAGGGTAAGTAACATTATATAAGGTAGCATTGTTTAAAGTGGCTAGTGATATATTTACATCATTTCCCATCAATTCCCATTATTAAAGTGGCTGGAGTTGGGTTAGTGTCAATGACAGTGTGTTGGCAGCAGCCACTCAATGTTAGTGGTGGCTGTTTAACAGTCTGATGGCCTTGAGATAGAAGCTGTTTTTCAGTCTCTCGGTCCCAGCTTTGATGCACCTGTACTGACCTCGCCTTCTGGATGATAGCGGGGTGAACAGGCAGTGGTTCGGGTGGTTGATGTCCTTGATGATCTTTATGGCCTTCCTGTAACATCGTGTGGTGTAGGTGTCCTGGAGGGCAGGTAGTTTGCCCCCGGTGATGCGTTGTGCAGTCCTCACTACCCGCTGGAGAGCCTTACGGTTGAGGGCGGAGCAGTTGCCGTACCAGGCGGTGATACAGTTTAAACTGGGCAGTATGACAAGAGTCTGGTAGCAAATCAAAATAAAATCAAATTGTTTGGTCACATACATGTGTTTAGCTGATGTTATTGCGGGTGTAGCAAATTGGGCTCCCGAGTGGCGATGCGATCTAAGGCACTGCATCTCAGTGCAAGAGGCATTATTACAGTCCCTGATTCAAATCCAGGCTGTATCACATCTGGCTGATTTTTGCTCATTCTTCAAGGCAAAACTGCTCCAGCTCCATTAAGTTGGATGGGTTCTGCTGGTGTACAGCAATCTTTAAATCATACCACAGATTATCAATTGGATTGAGGTCTGGGCATTGACTAGGCCATTCCAATACATTTAAATGTTCCCCTTAATAAACCACTCAAGTGTTGTTTTAGCAGTATGCTTAGGGTCATTGTCCTGCTGGAAGGTGAACCTCTGTCCCAGTCTCAAATCTCAGGAAGACTGAAACAGCTTTCCCTCAAGAATTGTCCTGTATTTAGCACCATCCATCAATTCTGACCAGTTTCCCAATCCTTGCCGATGAAAACATCCCCACAGCATGATGCTGCCCCCACAATGCTTCACAGTGGGGATGAGGTTCTCTGGGGTTATGAGATGTGTTGGGTTTATGTCAGACATAGCATTTACCTTGATGGCCAAAAAGCTGAATTTTAGTCTCATCTGACCAGAGTGCCTTCTTCCATATGTTTGGAGAGTCGCCCACATGCCTTTTGGTGAACACCAAATGTGTTTGCTTATTTTTTTCTTTAAACAATGGCTTTTTTCTGGCCACTCTACTTATACTTAAAGTGGTCATATGGACAGATACTCCAATCTCTGTGGAGGTTTGCAGCTCCTTCAGGGTTATCTTTGGTCTCTTTGTTGCAAAACTCACGGACCAAGCAAGGAGGGTATTAATATACCCTCCTTGCTTGGTCCGTGAGTTTTGGTGGGCGGCCCTCTCTTGGCAGGTTTGTTGTGGTGCCATATTCTTTCTCCAAACATAAAGATGGTCATTATGGCCAAACAGTTCTATTTTTGTTTCATCAGACCAGAGGACATTTCTCCAAAAAGTATGATCTTTGTCCCCATGTGCAGTTGCAAACCGTAGTTTGTCTTTTTATGTCGGTTTTGGAGCAGTGGCTTCTTCCTTGCTGAGCGGCCTTTCAGGTTATGTCGATATAGGACTAGTTTTACTGTGGATATAGATACTTTTGTACCTGTTTCCTCCAGCATCTTCACAAGGTCCTTTGCTGTTGTTCTGGGATTGATTTGCACTTTTCGTACCAAAGTATGTTCATCTCTAGGAGACAGAACGCATCTCCTTCCTGAGTGGTATGACGGCTGCGTGGTCCCATGGTGTTTATACTTGCATACTATTGTTTGTACAGATGAAGGTGGTACCTTCAGGTATTTGGAAATTGCTCCCAATGATGAACCAGACTTGTGGAGGTCTCCAATTTTGTTTCTGAGGACTTGGCTGATTTATTTTCATTTTCCGATGATGTCAAGCAAAGAGTCACTGAGTTTGGAGGTAGGTCTTGAAATATATCCACAGGTACACCTCCAATTGACTCAAATCATGTCAATTTACCTATCAGAAGCTTCTAAAGCCATGACATCATTTTCTATAATTTTTCAAGCTGTTTAAAGGCACAGTCAATTTAGTGTATGTAAACTTCTGACCCACTTGAATTGTGATACAGTGAATTATAAGTGAAATAATCTGTCTGTAAATGTTTTGGGAAAAATTACTTGTGTCATGCACAAAGTAGATGTCCTAACCGACTTGCCCAGACTATAGTTTCTTAACAAGACATTTGTGGAGTGGATGAAAAAGCTTCGTAGTAAAGGGAGTGAATACATATACATGCACCACTTTTCCGTTTTTCATTTTTAATTAAAAAAATTCACTTCACCAATTTGGACTATTTTTTGTATGTCCATTACATGAAATCCAAATAAAAATCTATTTAAATTACAGGATGTAATGCAACAAAATAGGAAAAACGCCAGGGGATGAATAGTTTTGCAAGGCACTGTACATATGAGATGAGTAATGCAAGATATGTAAACATTATTAATGTCACATTATTAAAGTGGCTAGTGTTCCATTTATTAAAGTTGCCAATGATTTCAAGTCTGTGTACATAGGCGGCAGCCTCTCTGTGCTAGTGGTGGCTATTTATCAATCTGATGGCCTTGAGATAGAAGCTGTTTTTCAGTCTTTCGGGTCCCAGTTTTGATGCACCTGTACTGACCTCGCATTCTGGATAATAGAGAGGTGAACAGGCAGTGGCTCGGGTGGTTGTTGTCCTTGATGGTCTTTTTGGACTTCCTGTGACATTGGGTACTGTAGGTGTCCTGAAGGCGAGCCCTGCGGTTGTGGGCGGTGCAGTTGCCATACCAGGCGGTGATACATCCTGACAGGATTCTCTCAATTCTGCATCTGTAAAAATATTTGTAAGGGTTTTAGGTGACAAAATATTGCGCCTTCTTCACCACACTGTTTGTGTGGGTGGACCATTTCAGTTTGTCAGTGATGTGTACGCAGAGAAACGTAAAACTTTCCACCTTCTCCACTGCTGTCCCATTGATGTGGATAGGGGGTTTCTCTCTCTGCTGTGTCCTGAAGTCCACGATCATCTCTTTTGTTTTGTTGACATTGAGTGAGAGGTTGTTTTCCTGACACCACACTCCCAGAGCCCTCACCCCCTCCCTGTAGGCTGTCTCGTTGTTGTTGGTAATCAAGCCTACCACTGTAGTGTCGTCTGCAAACTTGATGATTAAGTTGGAGGCGTGCTTGGCCACGCAGTCATGGGTGAACAGGGAGTACAGGAAGGGGCTGAGTACGCAACCTTGAGGGGCCCCAGAGTTGAGGATCAGCGAAGTGGAGGTGTTGTTTCCTACGTTCACCACCTGGGGGTGGCCCATCAGGAAGTCCAGGACCCAGTTGAGCAGTTGTATCAGACCTCATGCTCTGACCGTCTGCCAGATGTTAAGGGAGGGAGAGAACAGATTGTGGCTGGGGTGTGTCGGGTCCTGGACGATGCTGCATGACTTCCTCAGGCACTGTTTCGAGTAGATGTACTGGATGGGTGAGACCACGGTCCCATGATGTACTGGGCCGTCTTTACCACCCGCTGGAGGGCTATGCAGTCGTATACAATTCACGTACCAAATCAAATCAAATCAAATGTATTTATATAGCCCTTCGTACATCAGCTGATATCTCAAAGTGCTGTACAGAAACCCAGCCTAAAATCCCAAACAGCAGGCCGTGATACAAACAGTAAGGACATTCTTGATGGTGCAGGGCTAGTATTTCGAAAGGACTCGGGGCGGCATTCTGTTGTGCCCTCTTGACAACAGGGGTGGTGGTGTTGGTCCATGACACGTCCTAGGTGATGTGGAAACTGAGGAACTTAAAACTAGTGACTCTCTCTACTGCAGTCCGGTTGATGTGGATCGGGACATGTTCACATCCCTGCTTCCTGAAGTTAACAATTAACTCCTTTGTTTTGCTGACTTTGAGGGACAGGTTGTTGTCATGACACCACAATGCCACAATGCCAGTTCACTTACATCCTCCTTATAGGCTGACTCATTGTTGTTGGTTATCAGGCACACAACCATGTTGTCGTCAGCAAAGTTCATGAGGGAGTTGGTGTCGCGCAAAGCCACACAGTTGTGGATGAACAGGGGGGTACAGCAGAGGACTGAGGACACCCCTGGGGGGCCCCTGAGTTAAGAGTCAGTGTAGAGGAGGTGTTGTTGCCAATCCTCAGGATCCAGTTGCAAAGAGTGATGTCCTAACTGCAGCACAAACATATTTGTGTCCAAGTTCAATATAATAATTTTTTAAAATCACTTTGGCAGTGGCTTTTACCATCTTTCTCACAATAACTGCCATCAGAATTCATGGAGGGAATCAATACCGCTTTTTTGATTAAACAAATTAAACACATTATGAAGATCAGACATTTTATATTGTTCATACCTTGTATCACATGGCTAATTGTACCCTTATCATAGGGGCACAATTAGTTCTGATAAAGGGAAGAGTTTGTCATTTGCTTTTATACAGATTTGCATTCTGTTTGACCTGTATATTTTATGTGCATTTTATACACATTTTGCATAGGCTAATGACCTGTATGACGTTTTTTCACAGATGGTGACATGACATTGTATTGAACACTGCACTGAACTGAATATTCAATTACTTCACATTTTTCAAGGAAATATAACTGGAGAAAATGACCATAATGTCAACCTACTTCCTGTAATATAGACTACTTCCTGTAATATAGAATACTTTCTGTAAAATAGAATACTTTCTGTAATATAGAATACTTTCTGTAATATAGAATACTTTCTATAATATAGAATACTTTCTGTAATATAGACTATTTTCTGTAATATAGAATACTTTCTGCAATATAGAATACTTTCTGTAATATAGACTACTTTCTGTAATATAGAATACTTTCTGTAATATAGAATACTTTCTGTAATATAGAATACTTTCTGTAATATAGAATACTTTCTGTAATATAGACTACTTTCTGTAATATAGAAAACTTTCTGTAATATAGAATACTTTCTGTAATATAGAATACTTTCTGTAATATAGACTACTTTCTGTAATATAGACTACTTTCTGTAATATAGAATAATTTCTGTAATATAGAATACTTTCTGTAATATAGAATACTTTCTGTAATATCAGATACTTTCTGTGTAGACAGACATTGGTTCTCGGTACAGTGTTTTATCTTTCTCTGGAAAGGGAAGTTGCTTAAAAAACAAGGTCAGTTTCATTGTCCATTTTCCTTCCAGCATCAGAGGAGAATGTGACCAAAAGAGCCTCCTCTTCCACTTAGGCCAGACATTCTTTTTTCCTGTTTCATGAAGCAACCAATGAAACATTATTTTCTTTTAATAACAGGAAGGGAGGTTTGCAGTGCAACAGAGGACAAAACTTCCATTATTTACAGTAGCACGCAGTGTAACAATCTGCATCTATAGATTTATCATCATCAATGACGGCATTCTGAAAGAATGAGCAGATCAGATAGGTGTCAGTCAGCTGCGGGTTTCATTTCGGTTCCAGAAATACAAACTATGAAAAATCCCTTGGCAATTATGTTATACTTTGTATAGCTGTTGTACTGTTTAAGATGAGAGTTTGCAGGTAAACAGATCACTCTACACTGCACTGGATCCTGTGCATATGATTTGATTCAGGATATTATTTCCTTTCATTGTGATGTCTTTCTACAGTATGTCTTCAAGATAGGCACAGCAAATGCATTTAAATACATGATAAGGTAGACACCACCAGACCACAGCCATCACTGACTATGTGTGCTATTCCCTGTATAGTGCACTACTTTCTACTGGAGCCCTATGGGCACTGTTAAAAAGTAGTGCACTATAAATGGAAAAGGATACCATTTGGAATGCTGGCTCTATGCTTCCCTGTCCCCTCAGGTGTTTGGTCTGCTGGTATGGATGCTGATAGCAGGGACGGAGTACTTCCGTGTGTCTGCCTTTGGGTGGGTCATGTTTGTGGCCATCTTGTACTGGGTTCTGACGGTCATCTTCCTCATCATCTACCTGACCATGGCTTACAACAGGATCCCTCAGGTCCCCTGGACAACTGTGGTACGACACATACTACGACACATAATACAACATTATTTTAAACTTGAGTGATTGAGGTTTTTTATTATACATCTAGTAATTGAATAATTGTGGACTATTTATGTAACAGAAAACCAATGGAGGTAACTTCCTTGATGGTTTTGGGGGAGAGAGCAAATAGATAAATATGAATGTGATCAAATGAAACCATTCTATAATGTGTACTACCCTACAGTATCTGAGCCAGCCAGGAATCCTGTTGTTGTCATTCTACAGGGCCTGTTCTTCAACAGTAGTGCTACAGTGATGTATGTGGTGTTCTACAGGGTCTGTTCTTCAACAGTAGTGCTACAGTGATGTATGTGGTGTTCTACAGGGTCTGTTCTTCAACAGTAGTGCTACAGTGATGTATGTGGTGCAGGGTCTGTTCTTCAACAGTAGTGCTACAGTGATGTATGTGGTGTTCTACAGGGTCTGTTCTTCAACAGTAGTGCTACAGTGATGTATGTGGTGTTCTACAGGGTCTGTTCTTCAACAGTAGTGCTACAGTGATGTATGTGGTGTTCTACAGGGTCTGTTCTTCAACAGTAGTGCTACAGTGATGTATGTGGTGTTCTACAGGGTCTGTTCTTCAACAGTAGTGCTACAGTGATGTATGTGGTGTTCTACAGGGTCTGTTCTTCAACAGTAGTGCTACAGTGATGTATGTGGTGTTCTACAGGGTCTGTTCTTCAACAGTAGTGCTACAGTGATGTATGTGGTGTTCTACAGGGTCTGTTCTTCAACAGTAGTGCTACAGTGATGTATGTGGTGGCAGCAGCAGTAGACGCAGCCTCAATCAGCCATGCTGTTAAGGGACGCCATAACTACAACTGCTGGGTAGCATCCACAGTAAGAAAACCACTTCAGACCTCCCCGACAGACATTTAAATCACGCCAACTTTTAAAATATACCACAAATATGATTTATGATTACAGCGATATTAAAATATACAATATTACAATGCTAAATATATGTCAACAAGACAGATAAGAGATGTATGATTCCACTGTGTACCATCCAGAATGCTATCTATTTGGTCCATTTAAGCCTACTCAAACTCATACCCAGTATTGTACTGAATTTGAATGTTTTCATATGTCTGTTTTTCAGTTCTTTGCCTTCCTGGTGTCACTCTGCTATGCAGGAAGTACATATTTAAGTTTTAAATCGTGGAGATCAAGGGATGAGGAACAATAACCAATCACAAAGGACAGCTAAAGTATATCCGTTATGGAACACAAGAAGAATGCAACAACCACTCCTTCCCTTTGGAATGCATTTCTATATTTAATTTCTGTTATATTTCTGTTATTTTAGAGTTATAGTGTGTTTCATCTGTTGGAATGACAGAGCCTGAACCTCAGTGGTGTTTTTACTTCTTATTCACTCATGAGTTAAAAAAAAAACATTTGGATGAAAATGACTGATGCTAATAAAGTGGCTATTCTGTTTTTCTGAAGCTGGAGATCAAAGCTTTAACTCCAATATTAAAATGGATTGGACAGTAATGTTGTCCCACACTAGATGGTGCTACAGTACAAGGCTAAGAAACAGGGCTGTGTCCAGTTTCAGGACACTTGGCGTACTTCACAGGAGTACATTTTCAATTAGGCATTTTTTTTTTCAAAAGGCGTTTTTGGGCGGAAATGCCTACTCGAACATGTGAACTTTCATGTGCCTTAATAACAAACTTGTATGCCATCTGTAAATACGAATAAAACATTCAAATTGCAAGCCTAGTTGGTTTAGCCACAGAAAAGACAGCAACCTTCTTGCTAGCCATGAATGGCTGAGATAATGAGTGGAAGGGACATACCAAGAGATGAGTTTGGATTGATCTGCCATTTAGCACGCGTCTGTCTATTTGAGCTGGTCAGTATGTGTTGGTAATCGTGTCTAACGCAGCTTTTTCTTTTTAAGTATTGCGTAGTAAAACTGCATATGTGTTGCTCTCCACATTCTGGAGGACTGAGGTAAGTGGAATTCGAGTATGATAGCTAAGGAGATGGAGAAAACACCTGTCTCCGGATTACATCTTCAAATTTAGGGCAACCATGGCATCCATGATAGGAGACGCGTCCATGTATATGGGTAAGAAAGTGTTATAATTTCAAGTTAAAGTGTACTGCTAGCTAGCTAATGTTAGCTGGCTGGCTAGCTAGCTTATGTTACATGTATAATCTTACTATTCGTATCTCAGAGCCATTTGCTTGGCTTGCTAACATTGAACCTGGTTGGTTAGCTACCTGCAGATTCATGCAGGGTAGTAACGTCATGAGTTGGGATTATGGTTCATTGTTTAGCTAGCTATGAGTCAGCTACACCGAACAAAAATATAAATGCAACATGCAACAATTTAGAATATTTTACAAAGTTACAGTTCATATAAGGAATTCAGTCAATTTAAATAAATAAATTAGACCCTAATATATGGATTTAACATGACTGAGAATACAGATATACATCTGTTGGTCACAAATACCTAAAAAAAAAAGTAGGGGTGTGGATCAGAAAACCAGTCCGTATCTGGTGTGACCACCATCTGCCTCATGCAACGCGACACATCTCCTTCCCATAGAGTTGATCAGGCCGTTGATTGTAGACTGTGGAATGTTGTCCCACTCCTCTTCAATGTCTGTGTGAAGTTGCTGGATATTGGCGGGAACTGGAACACGCCGTTGTATACGCCGGTCCAGAGCATTCCAAACATGCTCAATGGGTGACATGTCTGGTGAGTATGCAGACCATGGAAGAACTAGGACATTTTCAGCTTCCAGGAATTGCGTACAGACACTTGCGACATGGGGCTGTGCATTATCATGCTGAAACATGAGGTGAAGGCGGTGGATGAATGGCACAAAAATGGTCCTCAGGATCTCGTCACAGTATATCTGTGCATTCAAATTTCCATTGATAAAAATGGAATTGTGTTCATTGTCTGCTTATGCCTGCCCATACCATAACCCCACTGCCAACATGCGGCACTCTGTTCACAATGTTGACATCAGAAAACCACTCACCCACACACCATCATACGCTGTCTCCATCGGGCCGGTATAGTTGAAACAGAGATTAATCCGTGAAGAGCACACTTCTCCAGCGTGCCTGTGGGCATCGTAGGTGAGCATTTGCCCACTGAAGTCGGTTACGACGCCAAACTGCAGTCAGGTCAAGACCCTGGTGAGAACAACGAGCACGCAGATGAGCTTCCCTGAGACGGTTTCTGACAGTTTGTGCAGAAATTATTTGGTTGTGCAAACCCACAGTTCCTGTCTGGGTGGCTGGTCGAAGACGATCCCGCAGGTGAAGAAGCAAGATGTGGAGGTCCTGGGCTGGCGTGGTTACATGTGGTGTGCGGTTATGGAAGTACTGCCAAATTCTTTAAAACGATGTTGGAGGCGGTTATGGTAGATAAATGAACTTCTCTGGCAACAGCGCTCATGGACATTGATGTAGTCAGCATGCCAATTGCACTCTCCCTCAAAACTTGAGACATCTGTTGCATTGTGTTGTGTGACAAAACTGCACATTTTAGAGTGGCCTTTTATTGTCCCCAGTGCAAGGTGCACCTGTGTAATGATCATGCTGTTTAATCAGCTTCTTGATATGCCACACCTGTCTTCGCAAAGGAGAAATGCTCACTAACCGATGTAAACAAAACAAATGAGAGAAATAAGCTTTTTGTTTGTGTGGAAATTGTTTGGGAAACATGGGACCAACACTTTACATGTTGAGTTTTTTTGTTGTTGTTCAGTATATATACACTGAAAACTTGTCAAAAACACCTACTGTACATCATTTGAAATGTTGCGCAGGTTGTGCTTTGTGATGCCTTGAGGGTCCAATACAGGGGATACATTTACTCAGATTATTTAGTGATTCTGGTCTGAATATACAGTAGGGAAGCAGTAGTCAAGCTAACATTTTAGACTCTATAATAAGCTATAATGTAGCATTGTTCATGGTTTAACAACTATAATTTAAAAAATCACACATCATGTCTTTAAGATTTGCAACCGTCCCATTGCAGTATCATCCACATTACACTAAATGCAAATAGCAAAAATCCATATAATTCTTGCCCCATTTTAAATCGGTGGATGTTCCTCAAATTAGCTCGAATTTACTGGGACTAAGACAATGTTTCAATGAACAACAGACTTATTCTGTATAACAAAGACAATAGAATGAAATTAGAAAAGGTATTTTTATCTCACCAAAACTAGTTAAGCAGCTTTGACTGTTGAACCATGCATATACTGTATAAGCCCCATCTATCAAACTGTCTAATCTAGACCATCCATATACTGTATAAACCCCATCTATCAAACTGTCTAATCTAGACCATCCATATACTGTATAAACCCCATCTATCAAACTGTCTAATCTAGACCAACCACACAGTTAAAGCTACAGTCTGTGATTCACAACAAAGTGGTGTCCCATACCAACACTTGTTTTGGTATACAGCTGAACATTGAACAGCTTCCCAAATCTCAGACTGTAGCTTTAACTAAAACACTATGCAGCTTGTCATGCAATGTCAGGCTAGAAGGAGAGCAGACTTCATAGACAAAATGTTTGATGTTATGAATGGGTATGGCAGATATACATTCCAGACATTATGGGTGTATTATACATTATGTCTATTATTATACATTATGGGTGTGTTGGATAGTAGCGCTTTGAATAGCCAGTGACCTCACGATACGATATTATCACAATACTTAGGTGCTGATATGATGTATTACAATTTTCACGATTCTACATGTATTACGATTCTATACTGTGATTTTATTGTGATGCGATGTTCCAAACATTGCTCACTATATGTCTGTGGCAGAGAGACTAGAAAGCATGAGAAAGTAATGGAAATTGCCCCCCAAAAATATGCTTTCTATTTAAAATGAAAATGGAGAACAGTCTATGAAGGAAAATAAGAGTTTTGGTGTAGAGACAGCCAACTAACACAAAAATAATAGTTTGATATTGTTGATGCGATACGACATGATATATCGTGGAAAATTATATCCAGATATGTAACTATCCATTTTTCCCTTCATTACTATTGGATAGGCGTTTTAACGGTCTTGCTGTTATAAATGTAGTTCCTTATTGACACCATTGAGGTAGGGTTTGTTAAGATGACAGATTAGTTTATTGTAGCTTCTGGTCACTACTGTATGTATATGCTTATCAAAAGGAATACAATGAAATATAATGATTAAAGATATGCTTTTTATTCAAATGTCCAGAAGCAGATGTAGCAGAAAAGGAACAACACATAACAAATGTAGTGTGTATAAAATAGTGAAGGTGAAACACCCTGAAACACTATTATCTCCCCATAATATTAGATTGTTCCATTAATCAAAGATATAATTCATCCTTTAAATCCCATGTGGCGCATGTGGTCTGTGACCCACGCTGACAGGACTGTTTAATATCCCTATCTGATGGGCGCTTAATAAAGAATCATGAACACGTACCACGCTGCACCTTGGTCCACTTCTTCCGACGAGCTTTACATCATGAGAATTTAAACTGAATGAATTTGAATGTTTAGATGTCTTTTTGTACTGCTTCAAGTCAGGGATCACCTCAAAAATTCTTCCAAAATATTCTAAACTTTCAAATTCATTCAGTTTAAATTCTCATGATGTAATGCTCGTCGGAAGAAGTGGACCAAGGTGCAGCATGGTACGTTTTCATGATTCTTTATTAAATCCGAACACCAAACAAAACAACAAAACGTCACGTTCCGTAGGCTACACAGAGCTAACAAAAAACAGCATCCCACAACCTAAGGTGACAAAACAGGCTGCCTAAGTATGATTCCCAATCAGAGACAACGATAGACAGCTGTCCCTGATTGAGAACCATACCCGGCCAAAACATAGAAACCCAAAACATAGAAATGTTGAATGGAGAATCTCCATTGAAAGTAACTAGTCCAGCACTAGGCTTAATCTGTATCTGGGATACCATCCCAAAGAGCAAGACATACTTTTTTTTTCAATGAAGAGGAGGTTCTGTTTCCCGTACTGTTTCCAGAGTACGGTTTCCAGCCCTTTCCATGTCCACCAATCCCCAGTGGGCTCCGATGGAGGTGATTCCAGCACCGTTGTAGCGACCGCTGAGCAGCCTCAGCTCATTGCCCATGTTGGCTGGGTAGAAGTTGAAGGAGACCTGGTTAGGCAGGCCGGCTGACAGAGTGCGCCCCATGTTGGTGCTTAACACCAGGTAGCAGATGTAGTCTGCTGGGTTGTACTTCCCAGACACCTCGACGATGGCCTCATCATTAAACAGCTCCATCTCCTGCTTTTCACCCACTTCATGACCGAATACAGGAGACCAGGTGTTGCCGTATTTCAGCTGGAACCTAAAACAGAGGAAGCTTTTCACGTTGGTTGTGTTTTGATAAGGTACATTGAGACTGGGAGAGCAGGTCGCGTCAGATAATATCACGGAATGATATGTTCCATTGTACTCTGGATTAGATACGATAACACTATTGTTTGGTCATATACTGAATATGTAATAAATACAGAAAGAAAGAAAGAAAGAGTGTTTGTTGGGTAGTGTAGTTCGTCGTGGAAATTTCCTCTATTTACCAAATCATGGGAGCAAACCACACACACACGTCAGAGTTAGTTATAAAAGTCCATCTTTAATTATATAAGCTCTTATCACAATCCTGTGACTCTCAGATAAATTCGGTGTCTCTCAGTGAATTCTCTGAGAGCCCCCTTACAATGCAACTGAGTTCCTTTAATAGCAAAGACACACATAGTCAGACAGCATAGACATAATTCATTGTTCAGCTTTGTCTCCTTTCCCAAACCCCAGAACCATAAACCAAATCCTCCATATCAACAGGCATATATCAAATTGTCTATTTAGATACAACCAACTCAAAATACAACCTCCTGGACAAACTCACGGAGAGGAGAATGAGGCTATAGGTTAATAAATAATAATAATATATGCCATTTAGCAGACGCTTTTATCCAAAGCGACTTACAGTCATGTGTGCATACGTTCTACGTATGGGTGGTCCCAGGGATCGAACCCACTACCCTGGCGTTACAAGCGCCATGCTCTACCAACTGAGCTACAGAAGGACCACTGTGGTAAGAGGCTATAGGTTTCTTTCCCCACTAGAAAAAGGTAGGGAGTAAAAGATATGTTTACACATGATAACACTTTGACCTCTCCCCTCTCAGCGGCCCATGCAACTTAGTTTTGAGATAGAACAGATAACTGCAACCTCGCCGCAGTATTATACAAAAATACCATTCTGATGAGAATTAACTTACACACATTTGATGAATATTAAACATCTTACATATGTTACCAACAAATTCTGAATCTTCCACGACAAGTTGGACTGAGTCAGTGGTGTATGTTGGGTAGTGTAGTTGGACTGAGTCAGTGGTGTCTGTTGGGTAGTGTAGTTGGACTGAGTCAGTGGTGTCTGTTGGGTAGTGTAGTTGGACTGAGTCAGTGGTGTCTGTTGGGTAGTGTAGTTGGACTGAGTCAGTGGTGTCTGTTGGGTAGTAACTAACAACAAACCATTGTTGAATGTGAAATGTTATAAAACTCTAAAAATTGAACTTCATTGTTGGATTAAGTCGTGGTGTCTGTTGGGTAGTGTAGTTGGACTGAGTCAGTGGTGTCTGTTGGGTAGTTTTGTTGGATTAAGTCGTGGTGTCTGTTGGGTAGTGTAGCTGGACTGAGTCAGTGGTGTCTGTTGGGTAGTGTAGTTGGACTGAGTCAGTGGTGTCTGTTGGGTAGTTTTGTTGGATTAAGTCGTGGTGTCTGTTGGGTAGTGTAGTTGGACTGAGTCTGTGGTGTCTGTTCATGGGTCAGGGTCTACTCACCCACTGATGTAGGCATTGTTGTTGTAGTAGTAGTAGTAGTTGTTGTTGGTCTCCCACACTCTGACTCCCGTGATGCGCCCCTCACCGTAGGAAGCAAATGGGGTGCCACCTCCCTGACCCACCGCAGAGGAATACGAGTACGGGTCTTTGATGGCTAAAATAACATGGCCAATATGTTTACTATATTTACTATATTAATAATACATATTTATTTATACAACATTTTATTTTTACCAACACATTTCTGAAAGATCTTTACATTATGAATAAAGTGCAGATGAATTAACTGAAGTACATTCTGCAATGATTTAATACATTAGTTCATGTCTCCAAGAAGAACTCCTAAGTCTAACTGAAAAGACAAATTGGTGAAAGCACAAAAGCTATTATTTTATCATTGTAATTCAGAATTGTATTTTTATAACTCACGCAAAGCCAAGCAGCCAGCCAAGAACATTGTGACAACCAGGATTAAGAACATTCTGCAAAAGTGAGGCATCAACACTTAAGACCTTAAATTTCAGTCAATTTCACTCTCACTCCGTTTCACTTTAAATGGTAAAACTTGAAATAATATAGTTAATAATGTTTTTCATAGAAGTTTGTCAAAACAAATAAGTCATTTTACCTGTCAGGTCAGTGTTTCCTAGGAGGGAGAAGAAAATAACCTTTTAAATTGTGGTGTAACTAACAACAAACCATTGTTGAATGTGAAATGTTATAAAACGTCTCTAAAAAGTTGAACCTCGTCTTGTTTACTACAATCACTCTTGTAGTGTTAAGCTACTGTCACATTAAAATAATGTCAGATCATTGAATTTCAATTTAGAGGCAAAAGGGCCAAAATGTTTGTGCCCAAGTACCAAGAGATAATGAGTATTAACTTCATAACATTTCCCACACCAGTATTTTGCATTAAATACAAGTGCATATTTTCTATTCCGTTAGTTGTGTAGTTACCCACAGTGCTATCTTGAGATGTGTGTGAAAACCTGTGAAAGCTTCTTGTCTCTCTGTCTCTGCCAGGTCCTTCTAGTCTACTGCTTCCTCTAAGAACTGCATTTATACCTGCTGAACATTACATCAGTTCTAGATGGAAGGATCATGACAAAGAACACCTTTAGTCAGTCACTATTGAGAAGTCAGACATTGTTTTCTAATTGGTCGAGGCTACTTTGGGAGGGTGTATCAAGGAAATACTATAAGGAAATAATAATTGTGTTCTTTTGAATTGTAACAAATGAATGACCTGAAATATGGATAAAAAAATATACAATCTAACAGCCGAACAATAAAAAGAATATACAACAATTGTATGAATGTGTATGAAAATCGCTCAAAATCATTCTCCCAATCTTCAGTTGTTTTATTATTAAAGTAGTCACACCCCTTGACTTTTCCCCCATTTTGGTGTGTTACAGACATAAATTAAAATTGATTACATTGAGATTTTTGTCACTGGATAACACACAATACCCCATAATGTCAAAGTGGAATTATGTTTTTTTGAAATGTTTACAAATGAATTAAATCTGAAAATCTGAAATGTATTGAGTTAATAAGTTGTTATGACAAGCCTAAATAAGTTCAGAAGTAAAGATTTGCTTAACAAGTCATATAGTAAGTTGCATGGACCGTGTTAATAGTGTTTAACATGATTTCTGAATGACTACCTCATCTCTGTACCCCACACATACAATTATCTGTAATGTCCCTGAGTCAAGCAGTGAATTGCAAGCACAGATTCAACCACAAAGACTAGGGAGGTTTTCCAATGCCTCGCAAAGAAGGGCACCTATTGGTAGATGGGTAGATGGTTAAAAAAATTGCTGACATAAATCAATGGACCTGTACATTTGTTTTTCAACAGGACAATGACCCACCACACCTCCAGGCTTCGTAAGGAACATTTTACCAAGAAGGAGAGTGATGGACTGCTGCATCAGAAGACCTGGCCTCCTCAAACAAATTGAGATGGTTTGGGATGAGTCAGAATGCAGAGTGAAGGAAAAGCAGCCAACAAGTGCTCAGCATATATGGGAAGTCCTTCAAGACTGTTGGAAAAGGATTCCAGGCGAAGCTGGTTGAGAGAATGCCAAGAGGGTGCAAAGCTGTCATCAAGGCAAAGGGTGGCTATTTGAAGAATCTCAAATATAAAATATATTTTGAAAATATATTTGTTTAACACCTTTTTGGTTACTACATGATTCCATATGTGTTATTTCATAGTTTTGATGTTTTCACTATTATTATAGAAACACATTATTATAGAAAATAGTAAATAGAAAGAAAAACCATTGAATGAGTTGGTGTTCTAAAACTTTAGACTGGTAGTGTATGTGTGCCCTTTGTTCCCCATTGTCCTTGTTGGTTATTATTACCATGTCCGTTGGTCTTGTGAGCACCTGTGCTGTTGTATCGGCTTCCATGCTACGTGTTGTTGTGTACTTGTTTTATGGGTCTCGTCCCATGTATTATTTGGAGGTTTACACATCGCTCTTTTGGGTGGATAAAATAAATCCCCCTATTACGTATTCCTGCGCTTGTCTCCTATCCTTATACAGTGTGACAGAATAACCAACCTACTAAATGGATACTAGCTGTCAACCATCATAGAGACAGTCCAGCATCAAGGACTGTCTCTCCAGACTCAGCAGCGCCATGGACAGGGTGCTGGCAACCATCCTACGTTTGGAGGGGAATGTGTAGTCCCTCCAGTCACCAGCAGCGGTTCCAGCACCGGCCACCACACCACAACCTGCCTCCGTCCCATCTGAGCCAGTCTGCGGAATACCTCTGTCCCTTCTGGAGTGCTTTGACGGCGCTCCAGCAAGATACAAGGGATTCCTTCTGCAATGCGACCTGTACTTCGCTCGCTACAACGAGGCTTTCTCTGGGAGAGACAGGGTTGCCACCGTCATCTCGGCACTGACCGAACGGGCCCTGGACTGGGGTGTCGCGGTCTGTGAAACGGGCACGACCTGAGGTCGAGTCCTATGAGTGCTTCATCCACCTCTTCCACTCGGTGATTGGTCATCCTGTGCAGGGCCGAGAGGTGGATGAGCGCCTACTCCGACTACTCCAGGGATCTAGGACCGCCTCGAAGTTCGCTCTGGAGTTCCGGAATATCGCAGCCTACACCAGATGGAACAAGTCGGCTCTGGACACAGTGTTCAGCAGCGGACTGCGGTAGGAGATACAGGTGGAGTTACCGTGATGCCAACCTGTCACTCGACCAGCTCATCAGCATGGCAATTCATATGGACAACCTCCTGCGGTCCCGACAAAGACCTGCACGGAATCCGGAGCCCATGGCTACACCTGCTCTGTGGCTGGATCCGATGGAGATGGGCTCTGCACGTTTGCCTAAGGCAGAGCGTAGGAGCAGGAGGAATCTAGGCCTCTGCTCCGAGTAAGGGGTCATTTCTCCCCAACCTTTCCTCTATCCACTAATAGGCGAGGAGGTGACAAGCTAGGGAATTTTCCTGCTCCAACCCAGGTAGGATGCAAGTTCTCCCCTCCTTTTCTGTCAATAAATTCCCTGAATACCCTAGCCCCACACTCCCGTTAACTCTGATTGTTAGCTCTGATTCCGGAGCTGCCGGGAATCTTTTAGATTAGTCACCCCTTCTGGTTCGAGCCCTGGATATTCGTCCAATAGGGACAGGGCTTGTACACCACATTACTGTTACCGTTTCTCTGATGACCCATGACACTTATTTAGAACAGTTCACCTTTGTGATTATAGACACCCCCACGCACCCCGTTGTGTTAGGTCTCCCCTGGTTGAGCTGGCATAACCCTGTTACTACCTGGTCTGAGGGGAGACTGCTGGGTTGGTTGCAGGAGTGTCAGTGGAGGTGTCTCGTGGTGTCTGTCAACACCACTACGGTGGAAAGTCTGGACCACACAACTCAAGTGGAGTTACCGGAGGAATACCAGGATCTGCATCGGGTTTTCTCTAAGACCCAGGCTACACGCCTGCCTCCTCATAGCCCCTGGGGACTGTGCCATTGATCTGGTATCTGACGCTGCCCTCCCGAGAGGACACGTCTATCCCCTCCCCTATGCGGAGACCGAGGCCATGGAGACCTACGTACAGGAGAGCCTCCAGCAGGGTTTTATCCGCCCCTCTACATCACCAGCCTGCTCAAGCTTCTTTTTTTTGTTAAAAAGAAAGATGGGGGACTGTGCCCTGCTTTGACTATCGAGCTCTGAAAAAAGCCACTGTTAAGTTCAGCTATCCTTAACCCCTCATCCCAACCATCATCAAACAAATGTACGGGTTGCAGTACTTCATAAAACTCGACTTGAGGAGAGCCTACAATCTGGTGCGCAGCCGTCAAATGGAAAAGCGCCCTTTTCCCACGACCACAGGCTTTTACAAGTATCTTGTAATACCTTTCGGTCTATCTAAAGCTCCTTCAGTCTTCCAGGCCTTTATTAACGAAGGGTTTTGGGACAGGCTGGGACGGGCGTAGTGGTTTATAGAGACAACATTTTGGACCTTGCCCAGCATGGCTTGTTAGTCAGCTCTGTGCTGGGTAGACTGTTGGAGTGTGATCTATATGTTAAACAAGAGAAGTGTTTGTTTTTCCAGCAATCCGTGTCCTTTTTTGGGATACCTCATATCCACGGAGGTAGCGGAGATGGAGGAGCAACGCGTCAGCGCAGTCAGGTCATGGCCAATCCTCAACTCTGTGAAAGCAGATCAGCGATTCCTGGGGTTTGCCAACTATTTCCGGAGGTTCATCCGGGGCTGCAGCACGGTGGTCGGCTCCCTGCTGAGAGGAGGCCCCCAGCAGCTTCTTTGGACGACGGAGGCAGAGAGGGCATTTGAGACACTGAAGGCACGCTTCACCACTGCTCCCGTGCTGGCACATTCTGACCACTCACTTCCCTTCATCGTTGAGGTGGATGCCTCCGAAGTACGAGTCGGGGCTATGCTGTCCCAGCACACCGGAACCCCTCCAAAGCTGCAGCCCTGCGTCTTTTACTCCAAGCAGCTGAGCCCCACCTGGAGGAACTACAAGATAGGGGACCCAGGAACTTTTGGTCGGTCAAGAAGGCTCTGAAGGTGTGGAGGTGTGGTGTGGTGTGGACGAACCACCGCAACCTGGGAAGTGAAGAGGCTAAACCCGAGACAGGCTCAAAGAACGTAAAGGTGGACACCCTGTCTCACCTCTATGATGCAGAGGAGAGAGAGGGAGAGGAGACCCCCATCATCCCTCCGTCTCGTATCATCACGCCAGTGGTGTGGGACATTGATGTCGACATACAGCAGGCGGAACCCTCACCTGCACAGTGCCCGGAGAACCGCATATACGTGCCCACGGGTGTGTGGGATCGCCTCCTTACCTGGGTGCACACGGTGCCTGTATCGGGTCACTCTGGGAGAAGCCGTACCATCTCCTGCCTGACTGAGAAGTACTGGTAGCCCACCTTGGCTAGGGACATCTGGGATTACATCTCTTCCTGATCCATCTGTGCCCAGTCAAAGACACCCAGACAGCTCCCTTATAGAAAGCTTCTTCCACTGCCAGTCCCACATTGACCCTGGTCTCACCCCTCGGTGGACTTATCATCCTCGTCATTGTGAACCAGTTTTCCAAAGCTTGTCGCCTCCTTCCTCTGCCTGGTCTCCCGTTGGCCATGCAAACCGCAGAGGCTCCTTTTGCTCACGTCCTCCGACACGAGGGGATCCCGGAGAACAATGTGTCAGATTGTGGCCCTCAGTTCACCTTACGCGTATGGAAACCGTTCATGGAACGCCTGGGAGTCACGGTCAGTCTCACCTCCGGGTACCATCCTTAAGCTATTGGGCAGGTGGATATGGTCAATCAGGAAGTGGGCAGGTTCCTGAGGTGTTACTGTCAGGATCGGCCGGGGGAGTGGGAAGATTTTCTACCTTGGGCTGAGTACGCGCAGAATTCCCTCCACCACTCTCCCACTAGCCTCACTCCTTTCCAGTGTGTGTTGGGGTATCAGTCGGCTCTGGCACCTTGGCCTCCAAGCCAGACCGAGGACCCTGGGGTTTCGTCGGCACAAGGAACAGGCGACCGCCACCGCAGTGAGGCACCTGTCTTCTCTCCAAGCAACTGGGTCTGGCTCTCCACCCGGAACCTGCCCCTCTGCCTGCCCTGTCGGAAGCTAAGCCCACGGTTTGTGGGGCTGTTTAAAGTCCGGAGGAGGGTTAATGAGGCAACATACCATTTGCAACTCAGGCCAGTGGTGCCTGGTCCACTTGCTGAGGCTGGACCCAGTGACGCCCTGACATCAAGGGAGGTCTAGCGTAGTCGGTCCGTGAAGTCCTGGATTTGAGGCGCCGGGCGGGGTGTCTCCAGTACCTCATTGGCTGGGAGGGGTATGGCCCAAAGGAGCAGTGCTGGGTTCCTGAGGTGGACATCCTGGATGCTTTGCTGACCAGGGATTTTCACAGTCGCCACCCTGACGTCGGCACCACCCCTGTGGTTATCCGCTGCTGGTGCAGTGCATCGGGGGGGTTTGTCACGGATCCTGCTGCTGTTCATTCCATTCACCAGCTCCAGAGGTCTACGTCACCGGCCTTCTATGCTTCACTGAACTGGATTCATTACCACCAACCCTGGACTGTCTTGTCTCATTGCGCACACCTGGTTCCCATTTCCCCTGATTAGTATGTGTAAAGATGTGCCCTCTATTCCCCATTGTATTTGTTGGTTATTGTTACCATGTCCGTTTGGTCTTGTGAGCACCTGTGCTATTGTATCGGCTTCCATGCTACGTGTTACTGTACACTTGTTTTCCGGGTCTCGTCCCGTGTAATATTTAGAGGTACACACCTCGCTCTTTTGTTTGGGTGGAGAAAATGAATCCCCCTCTTACATATTCCTGCGCTTGTCTCCTATCATTATACAGCGTGACAGCTTGTAATAATTTGGCATCAGAAAATTATTATTTTGTACACATCAACAGCCAACACAAGAGTAATGAAACTATCCCTTGTATGTAGTAGGCTGTAATTTTCAGGCAAAATGAATGGTACCTTTTAAATCTCACAAACATGGCTCTCACACATCTATCTAAAATACAAATATTCTCTGGGATTACATACTAGAGTATCCTCACCATCGGCGGATGAATAACTAGCAAATAGTCAGGAAGAAGAGTTTGTTGATGATGCCAATGCTTCTTCTGATTTGTATTGTACAGCTAAAGGCTTAGCAACTATTATTGAGGAAAGATGTTCATCTTCTCCACTGAAATTAGAGCATTTGGTCCATGTGCCAAGCTCAGCTATCGATGAGTTTTTAAGGGAGCTCCATCATTTTATTTTTTCCGCACCTGTCCCTTTATTTAGTGACTTTATTATTGGCAGTTTTCTTCAGCATAACCTCCAAATGGTAGATCGACCATTCAAAAACTTCTTTGAGATCGGTGTCCCTTCCACGGGACGGTTGAGCTAACGTAGGCTAACATGATTAGCATGAGGTTGTAACTAACAAGAACATTTCCCAGGACATAGACATATCTGATATTGGCAGAAAGCTTAAATTTTTGTTAATCTACCTTCACTGTCCAATTTACAGTAGCTATTACAGTGAAAGAATATCATGCTATTGTTTGAGGAGAGTGTACCCTTTTGAACATGAAAACATATTAATAAACAAATAAGGCACATTTGGGCAGTCTTGATAAAGCATTTTGAACAGAAATACAATGGTTCATTGGATCAGTCTAAAACGTTGCTTATACACTACTGCCTTCTAGTGGCCAAAACATGGGTTGGAAAAAAACATGGGTTGGAAAAATCCAACATGAGTTGGAAAAATACATTATGGCCTTTCTCTTGCATTACAAAGATGATGGTTAAAAAATACAAAAGAATGTTTTTTTTTCTTTGTATTATCTTTTACTATTGTGTTATATTTTCCTACATTCCTTTCACATTTCCACAAACTTCAGTGTTTCTTTACAAATGGTACCAAGAATATGCATATCCTTGCTTCAGGGCCTGAGCTGCAGGCAGTTAGATTTGTGTATGTAATTTTAGACGAAAATTGAAAAAAGGGGCGGATCATTAAAAAAATACAAAAAATACAAAATAAAAAAAGAGCACAAAATGATTATATGGAGCAATCACTAATTACGTTACTGCTTACAAAGAAATTGAAGTTAAGAAATTGCTGTTGCAGTCTGTTCTGGTGATCCTGTGCAAAACTCTATTGAAAAAGTGGTCGTCTTAGCACAGCTTATCAGCGTAAGCATTATTACAAGGTGCACTTCAGTGTTGTGGAGCCAATTGAATACATGCTAAATGCTAAAAAGAGATACACTTTCCAGTATGTCCCAATACTGAAGTAATTACAGAAACTTTTAAGTAGAAAGGACATTGTTGATAAAGTAGTTGAGCATTATTGGGGACAGCAGGAGATTAATATTGGACCATCATATCAATACAAGTCCTACAAAGATGGTTCACATTATAAGGAGATGTGTTTTCTCTCTGGAGAAGAGCTAAGGATACTCTTAGATCTTTATATGGATTACTTTGAAATGTGTAATTCCCTTGGAACTACAAAGAAGAAACACAAGCTATGTGCTGTTTATTGGGTGTTGGCTAACTTGCCTCATTCCTCTTTATCATCCATTTATTTAGCAGTTCTGTGCAAAAGCAATGATGTTAAAACCTATGGTTATGGTAAGGTTTTAGAACCTCTTCTAAGAGATCCATGGACTCTGGAGGAACTTGGTGTTTATGCCCCTTTACTAGGTGTATATGTCAAATGTACAGTATAGAGTGTAGTGGTTGACAATCTGGGAGCTCACAGCATATCTGCTTTCATTAAGAGTTTCTCAGGGGAGTACTATTGCATGTTTTGCACAGGAAAGAGTTGTGATATTAAATTACGTGAAGTTGCATCTGGTGCTTTCAGCTTGTGAACAAAAGAACAAAAGACACTTGAACAAAACATTTTGGGGTGAAGAAAGATAGTGTTTTCACAAGCAACTTAACTCATCTTCACGGCATCTTTGGCTATACTCCAGATCTTGTTCACAATATTTTGGGGGGTATTGTCCCAAACGAGCTGTCTCACTGCTTAGCATTACTTGTATCAAGACAACTTTTTACATTGGATTACCTGAATACAGTTATTCTGAATTTCCCCTACAAGTGGTCAGACAAGACAAACAGACCTCATGTGTTACCACACACAAATTTCCCCTGTGCATAGTGATGACTCTATTTCTTATCTAGAAAGCAAAGTAATTGAGCACAGGCATAGACACAAAGAGTTGTTCCCTGGCATTAGGCTTCTGTAACCGGAGGTTGCTGGTACGAATCACAGAGCTGACAAGGTCAACATCTGTCGTTCTATCCCTGAGAAAGGCAGTTAACCCACTGTTCCAGGGGTGCTGAATACGTGGATGTCAATTAAGGCAGCCCCCCGCATCTCTCATTCAGAGGGGTTGGGTTAAATGCGGAAGACACATTTCAGTTGAATACATTCAGTTGGACAACTGACTATGTCTCCCCCTTTCTACCGAAGCATCATTATCTGTAACATTAGCCCCAGTTGATTTGTTGTTTTGATCTGCTTGTAAGGCTATGCTGCCCTACCAAGAAAAAAGTCACTAACTGCTCATAGCGTGGAACTGAGAATGTTTTCCTTTTCATTTTTTTCTTCACCTTGGTTAAACAACAACTTTATGCAGTTACTGCTATCATGACCCCCCATTTTCTCCAAAACACAATACAATATAGGCAGGATACTTGTCCACATGATTAAGCATGTATTTAATGTAGCAAAAAATATATTAAGTCATTTTCGACTAAATGAGCAGTTACTGTCTTTTTGCTTGGTAGGGCAGATTGGACAATGTGGTTTGAGGCCAAACATAACTTGCTTTAAAAAAGCAGTGCTTCAAGGTGCTTCAAAAATGTGCCTCTTTCATTAGCCTCCACACATCAGATGATTGCTTACCAGTTGAGCTCTCCATATACTATCAAGTCTGAACTTGAGGTCTCAACTGTCTCCACTCTCCCAGTGAATTTACTCAAAAATGAAATTGTCATGTTTTGTCATAGATTGTCTTGTCCCTGTGCTTTCTCTTCTATTCGTTTCCCCCTGCTGGTCTTATTAGGTTCTTTCCCTCTCTCTATCTCTCTCCCTCTCTCTCTCTCTCTCTCTCTATTGTTCCGTTCCTGCTCCCAGCTGTTCCTCATTCTCCTAACTACCTCGTTTACTCTTTCACGCCTGTCCCCTATTTTGCCCTCTGATTAGAGTCCCTATTTCTCCCTCTGTTTCTGCTTCTGTCCTTGTCGGATCCTTGTTTGCTGTACTGTGTCCTTGTTCCGTCCTGTCGTGTTTTTGCCTTCTTCAGATGCTGCGTGTGAGCAGGTGTCTCTATCAGCTACGGCCTGCGCCAACCCGAAGCGACCTGCAGTCTGTGGTCGCATCTCCTGTTGTTCCCCTCTACTGACTAGAGGATTTCAGTTATTCCTGTTTGGACATTACCTGTGATAGAATTCAGCATTAATCGTTTTTTGTTAAGACTGGAATAAACCCTGTTTCTGTTAAGTCGCTTTTGGGTCCTCATTCACCTGCATAACAGAAATGGCAGAATCCATTCGACAGAAGTACCTTGACACACCTGAGGGTTGTCTTTTCCAGTGTGTGACAAGTAATTTGCATTTTTCATGAGTGTCTTTTTTTGTTGTCAAGGAACTGTGTGGTTGGTACAGAGAACATTATAGAGCCTTTGAACTTAGTCCGGCTCCCACAAGAGATGTGTCTCTAGTGGCACTAAGTGAACTGGCAGACAGTTATCCACTGGTTGACTCCATCATTGGATCAGTCCGCATGGTGACTTTGTAATGGCACATCCAACAAGAGGTTAAGTATGTTTAGCACATACTGGCACATACTGCTTGAATATCAATTAATATGCATGCCTGCCTAATCAGTAGAAAATAGATATGAAAACTGTATTTCTTACAACTTTCAAATATAATTAGCATTTAAAGGACCATGAAGAATAATCCTTGACTATTGTTCTTGTCTGTTTTCTTTGCAGACTAAGAAGCAAGATGATGCCAACTCCAACAATCATAAAGATCATCCTGATTGATGGCCGCTGCCAGAGACTGACCTTTCCTTGTGGACTACCTGAATCTGTGACTTGACCTTTCCTTGTGGACTACCTGAATCTGTGACTGACCTTTCCTTGTGGACTACCTGAATCTGTGACTGACCTTTCCTTGTGGACTACCTGAATCTGTGACTGACCTTTCCTTGTGGACTACCTGAATCTGTGACTGACCTTTCCTTGTGGACTACCTGAATCTGTGACTGACCTTTCCTTGTGGACTACCTGAATCTGTGACTGACCTTTCCTTGTGGACTACCTGAATCTGTGACTGACCTTTCCTTGTGGACTACCTGAATCTGTGACTGACCTTTCCTTGTGGACTACCTGAATCTGTGACTGACCTTTCCTTGTGGACTACCTGAATCTGTGACTGACCTTTCCTTGTGGACTACCTGAATCTGTGACTGACCTTTCCTTGTGGACTACCTGAATCTGTGACTGACCTTTCCTTGTGGACTACCTGAATCTGTGACTGACCTTTCCTTGTGGACTACCTGAATCTGTGACTGACCTTTTGAACGATGTAAAGAAGCAGTGTGGACTTCAGTCTTCAGTTCATGGACCCTATTTTTGGAAATTCGTTATTTAACCTGACCTCAATGGCAGAAGTAGAGGACAAAGGTACTCTTAAAGTTATTGACATGTCAGAGAGCTAAAACTTCAGCAGGCCAATTCAGCGTACCTTGAAAGTGGCAATCTACTTGTTCCAGAGCCTAAGTTGAAGTCAGACATAATCGACAGCTTATTGCAAGAGATTGTCCAGTTTAACGTTTATACCACTGATGGAGAGATAGAATAGGTTGCCCACAGTCAAGAAGCATCCATGTTGTGCCTGAGAAGTGTCACTTCACTGGATGTGGCGGATGGAAAAGCAGTTAGAAATACAAACTGTCAAACTACCTCACTCGTCTGAGAAGACTGGGATGTCCAGAGGTGATGATAAACTCCCTGAAGCACAAACCTGCAGGGAAGTCATGTACAGCCTATATTGTTAAAAAGACAAAGCGAGCAGAAGTGAATTTTAACCCCCACATATCTCTCAGGAGAAACAGAAGAGAGCCCCGAGGACATTTGGAAAGATCTACTGTCCGATGTGAAGAAATGGAACCATAGAGAGACATTGAGAAGACATTTGCATACGGGAGACTTAACTTTCTGAACATTCGAGACGTGTAGTCCACTTGTCATTCCAATCTCCTTTGCATTAGCGTAGCCTCTTCTGTAGCCTGTCAACTATGTGTCTGTTTATCCCTGTTCTCTCCTCTCTGCACAGACCATACAAACGCTCCACACCGCGTGGCTGCGGCCACCCTAATCTGGTGGTCCCAGCGCGCTCGACCCACGTGGAGTTCCAGGTCTCCGGTAGCCTCTGGAACTGCCGATCTGCGGTCAACAAGGCAGAGTTCATCTCAGCCTATGCCTCCCTCCAGTCCCTCGACTTCTTGGCACTAACGGAAACATGGATCACCACAGACAACACTGCTACTCCTACTGCTCTCTCTTCGTCCGCCCACGTGTTCTCGCACACCCCGAGAGCTTCTGGTCAGCGGGGTGGTGGCACCGGGATCCTCATCTCTCCCAAGTGGTCATTCTCTCTTTCTCCCCTTACCCATCTGTCTATCGCCTCCTTTGAATTCCATGCTGTCACAGTTACCAGCCCTTTCAAGCTTAACATCCTTATCATTTATCGCCCTCCAGGTTCCCTCGGAGAGTTCATCAATGAGCTTGATGCCTTGATAAGCTCCTTTCCTGAGGACGGCTCACCTCTCACAGTTCTGGGCGACTTTAACCTCCCCACGTCTACCTTTGACTCATTCCTCTCTGCCTCCTTCTTTCCACTCCTCTCCTCTTTTGACCTCACCCTCTCACCTTCCCCCCCTACTCACAAGGCAGGCAATACGCTCGATCTCATCTTTACTAGATGCTGTTCTTCCACTAACCTCATTGCAACTCCCCTCCAAGTCTCCGACCACTACCTTGTATCCTTTTCCCTCTCGCTCTCATCCAACACCTCCCACACTGCCCCTACTCGGATGGTATCGCGCCGTCCCAACCTTCGCTCTCTCTCCCCCGCTACTCTCTCCTCTTCCATCCTATCATCTCTTCCCTCCGCACAAACCTTCTCCAACCTATCTCCTGATTCTGCCTCCTCAACCCTCCTCTCCTCCCTCTCTGCATCCTTTGACTCTCTATGTCCCCTATCCTCCAGGCCGGCTCGGTCCTCCCGTCCCGCTCCGTGGCTCGATGACTCATTGCGAGCTCACAGAACAGGCCTCCGGACAGCCGAGCGGAAATGGAGGAAAACTCGCCTCCCTGCGGACCTGGCATCCTTTCACTCCCTCCTCTCTACATTTTCCTCCTCTGTCTCTGCTGCTAAAGCCACTTTCTACCACGCTAAATTCCAAGCATCTGCCTCTAACCCTAGGAAGCTCTTTGCCACCTTCTCCTCCCTCCTGAATCCTCCTCCTCCCCCCCCCTCCTCCCTCTCTGCAGACGACTTTGTCAACCATTTTGAAAAGAAGGTCGACGACATCCGATCCTCGTTTGCTAAGTCAAACGACACCGCTGGTTCTGCTCACACTGCCCTACCCTGTGCTCTGACCTCTTTCTCCCCTCTCTCTCCAGATGAAATCTCGCGTCTTGTGACGGCCGGCCGCCCAACAACCTGCCCGCTTGACCCTATCCCCTCCCCTCTTCTCCAGACCATTTCCGGAGACCTTCTCCCTTACCTTACCTTCTCCGAACATTTCTGAAGGAAAGGTGGGGTGCCAAAATAGACAACTACAGGGATCTACAGTTCAGAACCATCCTATTTGGACTATGAAGAAAAATGAGAGTGGAACTTTGGATATGGAACCAGTGTGCTTGACAGGTGTTGCCCCACCTTGCACAAGACAATATCCCATTAGCAAGAAAGCTATGGCCACTACTAAATTAGTGGAGGCTCCTAACATCATCATACAACGTAGCTACACACCATGTAATCCAGTTACTCTGATGCTTCCTCCAGACACCACATTACTTGAACATGACTGAGTTGGTTTTGGATCAGCTCTCTGATGGGTTTTACTAAGAGTCATCTGTTGGATAACCTTGAGTTTATCTTATACACAGATGGTTCAAGCATTGTGGAGGGGGATGTGAGGTAGGCAGGCTGGGCAGTTACTACGTTGGACAATGTTATAGTAACAGGCACGTTACCTGCAGGAACATCAGCACAGGTGGCAGAATTGGTGGCTTTGACAGAAGCATGTTAACAGGCTGAAGGAAAAACAGCTAATATCTACACTGATTTGAGGTATGTTTTTGGCATTACCCATGATTTTGGAAAAATCTGGAAAAACAGAGGATTCATGACATCACTGGGAGCTCCTGTGAAGAATGGACCAGAGGCAATGGCTCTACTGAATGCTCTCCAGTTACCTGGACAAGTTGCAATTTTGAAAATGAAATCACATGGACAAATCTTTACAGACGAGAGTAAAGGTAATGGTCTGGCTGACAGAACTGCCAAGGCGGCTGCCAAGAGAACACCTCTGTCACCTGAACTGATTCGGAAACGTATGCATTGTTTATGGTATTGTGTAGTATATGGGCAACACATAACAAAACCACATGGTTGAGTGCGTTTGAGGTCGTCACAGGGTAACCCAAGTCACTACCAGGTACGTTAGATTTGAGAAAAGCAGACGTTTACTTTATGAGTGACACAAAGCTTAACTATTGCATACAACTCTCTAATGCAGTAGGGGAAGCAGACAGACAAGTAAGAGAGGCCTGGGGAATAAAACACGAGGGGGGACATGACATGCGGGCCAAAATGGGAAAGTCCTTAGCAAGTTTTGCTCATAATGAGGTCAGCAGTAAAAGTTCAGGGAACATCATGATGGATGCATGTTACTCATTGCAAGGTTGTCCATGTTGATGACAAAGCGGAGCCTGGAGAATAAAGAACAGATTGATTAGCAATCGGGGGCCAATCTCAGGTGAAGAAGCATAGTAAGATGATCAGAACCTGATAAGCTTCTACTGTCTGTTGTACACCGCAGTCATCATATTAGGGATATCTAGGTGAAATGTCCAACTTTTCCCGAAAATCTGTACATGCTTACGTAGGGAGATCTATGTGAAATATCCATTTCTCTTGAAACCAGAACTTGTTACTTTCACTTTTTTGCTTCCTTCGTTAAGGGTTATGAGAATGTATCTTCTGAGGCTGCAGCAATATTCCTTGACCCAAGGCCTGTACCTAAAACAATACAAGATCATCGTTGAAGTGTTCATTAGAGAAGTCCTTATCAACCAGTGGAATGGAAGAAGAATTCCTCACTATGGGCAGACTGTCAGAATATCATTTATAATAGTTATCTATGTGGGACTGATATCAGTGTGGAAGAGCTGGTCACTTTTAAAGGACTTGGCGAATGATTACCTTGCCAATAGGACGATTGAGTTTTATTGTCTTGCAGACAGTCTTATTGTAACATCAAATAAAATATGCCCTTTGTGCTTTCTAGAAATGCAAGGTGTGCTTACTGCTTGTTTTTTATACTGACTATGTTTTCATGTTTTCTAAAAAGACATTTGAAGTATATTTCTTTTTAAAATGTTCTAAGGGGAGTGTAAGAATATTTTAAGATAAATACACAACGCAGAGGACTAAAAGTCAAGAGGACCAAAAGTCAAGACAGGACTAAAGATTAAGAGGACTAAAGGTTAAGAGGACTAAAAGTCAAGAGAGTACTAACAATCAATGGAAATAGGGTTTATTCTGTCATAGGGAATTAATGAACAATGGGTCAGAGACATGGGAGGAATGTGTCTATGTATTGAGCCTGAAATAGGATACTTGTTATTTGGCCATTGGCCCAGTTTTATTGCAAGGAATTCTAATTGGTCAACCACAGGTGGGCGTTATAAAACTACATCATGTCCATTTGTTCTGTGGAGAGAATCACTGAGGACAGGGGAGAATGAACATCTACAGTGGGGCAAAAAAGTATTTAGTCAGCCCCCAATTGTGCAAGTTCTCCCATTTAAAAAGATGAGAGAGGCCTGTAATTTTCATCATAGGTACACTTCAACTATGACAGACAAAATGAGAAAACAAGGGAGAGTGGGAGAACTTGCACAATTGGGGGCTGACTAAATACTTTTTTTGCCCCACTGTACCTCTCAGCATAACATCCATGATTTGTCCTCTTTGAATAAACGTATTTTCCTCCCCCGATCTGCTTTGGGATCTGTGTTATTGAAGAATAACATCAACTGCTAACACACATATATATATACATATATATACATACATATGTGACATAAAAAAATACATTACAGACAAAAAACTTAACATACATTTAAAAACATGAACATGTAGTGTGTGTGCATCTGTCAGTTCCACATACATGTCAGTACATACACAGAACAAGTAGGTCACATGTCAGTACATACACAGAACAAGTAGGACACATGTCAGTACATACACAGAACAAGTAGGTCACATGTCAGTACATACACAGAACAAGTAGTACACATGTCAGTACATACACACAACAAGTAGGTCACATGTCAGTACATACACAGAACAAGTAGGACACATGTCAGTACATACACACAACAAGTAGGTCACATGTCAGTACATACACAGAACAAGTAGGTCACATGTCAGTACATACACAGGACAAGTAGGACACATGTCAGTACATACACAGAACAAGTAGGACACATGTCAGTACATACACAGAACAAGTAGGTCACATGTCAGTACATACACAGAACAAGTAGGTCACATGTCAGTACATACACAGAACAAGTAGGACACATGTCAGTACATACACAGAACAAGTAGGTCACATGTCAGTACATACACAGAACAAGTAGGACACATGTCAGTACATACACACAACAAGTAGGTCACATGTCAGTACATACACAGAACAAGTAGGTCACATGTCAGTACATACACAGGACAAGTAGGACACATGTCAGTACATACACAGAACAAGTAGGACACATGTCAGTACATACACAGATAAAGTAGGACACATGTCAGTACATACACAGAACAAGTAGGACACATGTCAGTACATACACACAACAAGTAGGTCACATGTCAGTACATACACAGAACAAGTAGGACACATGTCAGTACATACACAGAACAAGTAGGTCACATGTCAGTACAAACACACAACAAGTAGGTCACATGTCAGTGCATACACACAACAAGTAGGTCACATGTCAGTACATACACACAACAAGTAGGTCACATGTCAGTACATACACACAACAAGTAGGTCACATGTCAGTACATACACACAACAAGTAGGTCACATGTCAGTACATACACACAACAAGTAGGTCACATGTCAGTACATACACACAACAAGTAGGTCACATGTCAGTACATACACACAACAAGTAGGTCACATGTCAGTACATACACACAACAAGTAGGTCACATGTCAGTACATACACACAACAAGTAGGTCACATGTCAGTACATACACACAACAAGTAGGTCACATGTCAGTACATACACACAACAAGTAGGTCACATGTCAGTACATACACACAACAAGTAGGTCACATGTCAGTACATACACACAACAAGTAGGTCACTGGGGAGAGGCGTTGCTATATTTGCTGTATAAGATGGAAGGGACTTCCATGCACTCATATGGCTCTGTATAATACTTTCCTTGAATTTGTTCTGGACCTGTGACTGTGAAAACACGCCTGGTGGATTGTCTGGTGGGGTAAGTGTGTGTGTCAGTGCTGTGTGTAAGTTGACTATGCAAACAATTTGGAAATTCCAACACATTAGTGTTTCTTATAAAAACAAGAAGTGACGCCAATAGGGACTGGTATGCATATTATTAGTATTATCCCTCCGGTCACAATGAAGAGCAAGATGTGCAGCTCTGTTCTGGACCAGTTGCAGCTTAACTAGGTCTTTCCTTGTAATACTTGACTGGTAGCCTAGCGATATCATAAATGGGACTGGTGGAGTTATGTCACACATACACAGGCATATGGAAATGTCTGCTCTACCCAACATTACAACCAAATAATTGCAGCATTACCACAAAAAAATGGAAGAGGCAAGTAGAAGGGGAAAAATGTAAGGAACTTGTTTGTCTGCCCTGTGTTAAAGAACATAAATGGTTAAAAGAAAGTGTGATAATCAATTATTGGAAGAAGCAATTTCATAAAGTTACCAAGTGCAGCGTCTGGATGCTCTTTATTAATCACATCAGACCAACAAATATTGTTAACATCATCCATATAAGAGTCACAGCAAAATCTTTTGGATGATCTCTTATACACTATTTTGGAACTGTGTCTTTCCTGGATATAGCCACTATATTGTGATCACTGCATCTAATGGGTACGGATTCATCTTTAGAACAAAGTTCTGCAGTTTTAGTAAAAATGTGATCATTACATGTGGATGATATTGTTCCTGTAGTGTTTGTTAACACCCTGGGAGGTTGATTAATAACCTGAAACCAATTATAAGTTTACAGTGAGAAGCTTCCTCTTGAGCGGACTACATGATGAAAACGAGTGAATATTCAGGTCCCCAAGAAAGTAGACCTCTCTGTTTACATCACATACACTATCAAGCATTTCACACATAGTATTTAGATAATAACTGTAAGCACTTGGTAGCCTAATTATTATTCAGAATAGCACTTTTATTACTCACTCATTGCCTAACAGCTGGCCAAGAACACAGTGATAAACAGGATTCAGAACATTCTGCTGGCGGGAGGCATCAATACTTAAGACCTCGGAGATCTTTCATGTCACTCAATTCAACTCTCACTCCATTTCACTTCCAATGGTTAAACTTGAAATCATTTTAACCTGGTGTTTATAGTATTTCACCCAAAAAACTAAGGCATTTTATTTGTCAGGTATTTTAAGGCATTTTATCTGTCAACCATGTTTCCTTGGGGGAATAAAATAAAATAAAGGTTTGAATTGTGAAATGTGACTTTACAAACTACAAACCATTCTTGGACGTGAAATGGCGTAAAACAGCTTTAAAAAGTTGAACCTACCCTTGTTTCCTACAGTCACTCCTGCAGTGCTAAGCTACTACCAAATAGATATCCGATCAACTCATTTACATTTAGAGACAATAGGGCCAACATTTTTATTTCTTTAAGGGTCTAAGACAATGGGTGTGGGGTGTAAGCTGACATATGGAATTGTTTTAAGACGGTCATACTATGGATCATTTAGCTATTTGATTCAGAATTGTAGGACCCCTTTAGGTATTCCCACATGTTGCCAAACAATGAGTTGATAAAATATTGATTTTGGAAAACACATTTACCATAAAAACACATGTACCAGGAACTGCCATTACTTCCTCAATCCTTTCCTGATGAGCAAATGATGTCACACGTTTTCTTCTAAAGACAGGTGTAGAGGAGGCAGACAGAAACAGTCATACACTGTTATAATGATCATAGGTCCACAAGTGACTTGGTTGCAACTGATTGAATGATGGTTAACTGACAGATGGGAGCAATTTTCTGATATCTCTAACATTTAATGTGAATGTTTCACTACTCTAAAACAGACCTGTGTGTGGAGATATATCTCTCTCCTTTCTGGCAAGAGAAACAGATTCTGACAATTAGAACAGTTTCCCCACAACCTGCCTGCCTAATGAATAGAACGGAATGGAGATATATCTGTCTGTCACTGAACTTAATCATCATAATAACAGGAAAGTCCAACCCAGAGCCAGAAAGTATCACCTTCATGATCTCACTGCAGTGTCGAGCCTGTTTGACTACTCCATGGAGCAGAAAAATGCTTGGCATTGCTTTTAGGGGGAATATTTAGATCGTGCCAAAGAAAATGTAATTTTGTCATTGGCAAAAAGTTCAACAACTGCCCCAATAGATGCTGCATATTAGTCCAAATCTAGAAGGGGTAATATACATGCATTATTTATCTCTATTAAATATTAAAGTGTGGTGAGACACACTTAGAAACATTGCCTTACATATATTGATTTAAAAAACAGAACACTCCACACACACACACACACACACACACACACACACACACACACACACACACACACACACACACACACACACACACACACACACACACACACACACACACACACACACACACACACACACACACACACACACACACACACACACACACACGTTCTCACTGCAGTGTCGAGCCTGTTTGACTACTTTATGAAGCAGAAAAATGATTGGCATTGCTTTTAGGGGGAATATTTTGATCAGCCCCCCCAAAAACAATACTTTTGTCATTGACACAAAGTTCAACAAAGGCCGCAATAGATGCTGCATATTAGTCCAAATCTAGGAGGGGTATTAGACATTAATATTTAATAGAGATCAATAATTTAAGTGTGGTGAGACACACTTACAAACCTTGCCTTAAAAATAATGATTTAAAACACAGAACACACACACACCAACATACAGCATTCCACTATATAGGCAAATAATATCAATAACAGTGTTCTGAAGTGTATCCAGTCTAGACCATCAGGCTTCTCTGCCCACTGTGCAGACTAAGAGAGCAGTAGACTGATTCACAACATGTTAACAGATTGCAAAGGAATACCTTACCCATACAAGAACAATACACAACAGAGACAAATGAAAAGAGAATAATGAAAGAGACAAATTAAATTGTTTCAAAAGCACCACATCTTCCCTTCAAAGAAAATTGTTTTTGGCCTTGATGGTGATACACTATCAAAATGATGAAACAAAGAGAGACAAAAGATACATTATTTTATATCTTTCCTTCTTTTTTTATTGATCAATTTCTTGGCCTGACATCCCTGAATAAACACCACTGATAGGATTGTAAAGAAGATATACACTAAACAAAACACCAGTTCCATAAATATACCCAAATCCAGATGATTTCAAAATTCCCATTTGTTTAGGTCAAGGTAGCTATATTCATCTATAGACTTCTATAGTCTTTCATCCTATAATCGTCTGTTCCATGCACTTGGACTTGACTGAACTGACTGTAAAATGTGTGCATATATTTCTCTTGTATACAGGGGTGAGAGGATTTGTCAGGTCTCTGAGAACGGTTTTGAACATCCAGCTTGGTCTGAAGACATTGAGTTAATTACTTCCCTTGGTGTTGGCTGCTTTTTCAGCCCTTCAATGCTTCTTCCTAATGGCTTACTTGTTCTGTTTGAGAACCGGACGTGGAGGAAGGAAGAGGAAATAAAAGTGATTCCAGACCCATCCTTTCTCTCCATCCTCCTCTCTTCTATATCAGCTGCTCCAGAGACCATAAAAGACCTTCTGCTCATGATAAAAAAAAAACACAATTCTTAATTTTCTTGTGCAATTAGGCTCCAAAAACTTTATTGTACCACTTCAAAAGACGTTTTTGTTCTATGATTCTAATTTCCATGGTTGAGAAGTGCAAGAGGAGCACGTACTCTGTGTCGACCTTCACTTCCGGTGACGCAAATCACACGTCACTAAAATCATGTTCATTGCCTTACATACAAGTATAGCCTTATACCAACACATGTAAAGTAAGATCTAATGTCAACAATGCACGTATCATGAAACATATCATTGTTTAATTGTGGAGAAGATTTACATTACATTTAAGTCATTTAGCAGACGCTCTTATCCAGAGCGACTTACAAATTGGTGCATTCACCTTATGACATCCAGTGGGACAGTCACTTAACAATAGTGCATCTAAAACTTAGGGGGGGTGAGAGGGATTACTTATCCTATCCTAGGTATTCCTTAAAGAGGTGGGGTTTCAGGTGTCTCCGGAAGGTGGTGATTGACTCCCTGTCCTCTGTTGTTCCACCATTGGGGGCCAGGGCAGCGAAAGTTTTGACTGGGCTGAGCGGGAGCTCATTCAGTGGTAGGGAGGCGAGCAAATGAACGCAGTGCCCTTGTTTGGGTGTAGGGCCATCAGAGCCTGGAGGTACTGAGGTGCCGTTCCCCTCACAGCTCCGTAGGCAAGCACCAAGCGGATGCGAGCTTCAACTGGAAGCCAGTGGAGAGAACGGAGGAGCGGGGTGACGTGAGAGAACTTGGGAATGAACACCAGACGGGCTGCGGCGTTCTGGATGAGTTGAAGGGGTTTAATGGCACAGGCAGGGAGCCCAGCCAACAGCGAGTTGCAGTAAGTACGGGAGATGACAATGTCAAGAGCATGAATACAGGAACGGGCCACCGCCTTGATGTTGGTTGAGAACGACAGGGTGTTGTCCAGGATCACGCCAGGTTCTTGAAACATATCATTGTTTACGGGCATTCCCGGGAGGAAGAAGGTTCAGCTTGAGGTGGTGATCCGTCATCCACACTGATATGTCTGCCAGACATGCAGAGATTATCGCCACCTGGTCATCAGAAGGGGGAAAGGAGAAGATTAATTGTGTGTCGTCTGCATAGCAATGATAAGAGAGACCATGTGAGGTTATGACAGAGCCAAGTGACTTGGTGTATAGCGAGAATAGGAGAGGGCCAAGAACAGAGCCCTGGGGACACCAGTGGTAGCGCGTGGTGAGGAGACAGATTTATATTGTCAATAATGGGCCGCGCCGGAGATAACTCAAGGGTGGAGAGGAGGATCTGATCAAAACTGAAGATCTAGAAGGAAAGCAGAGGAGGGATATTGTCTGCCTCAGTATACAGAGGAGAGTTGTCTCAGTTGAATGACTAGTCTTGAAACCTGACTGATTTGGATCAAGAAGGTCATTCAGAGAGAGATAGCGGGAGAGCTGGCCAAGGACGGCACGTTCAAGAGTTTTGGAGAGAAAAGAAAGAAGGGATACTGGTCTGTAATTGTTGACATCGGAGGGATCGAGTGTAGGTTTTTTCAGAAGGGGTGCAACTCTCGTCTCTTGAAGACGGAAGGGACGTATTAGCGGTCAGGGATGAGTTGATGAGCGAGGTGAGGTAAGGGAGAAGGTCTCCGGAAATGGTCTGGAGAAGAGAGGAGGGGATAGGGTCAAGCGGGCAGGTTGTAACTATAACCGGCCGTCACAACAGATTTCATCTGGAGAGAGAGGGGAGAAAGAGGTCAGAGCACAGGGTAGGGCATGAGCAGAACCAGCGGTGTCGTTTGACTTAGCAAACGAGGATCGGATGTCTTCGACCTTCTTTTCAAAATGGTTGACGAAGTCATCTGCAGAGAGGGAGGAGGGGGGCGGAGGATTCAGGAGGGAGGAGAAGGTGGCAAAGAGCTTCCTAGGGTTAGAGGCAGATGCTTGGAATTTAGCGTGGTAGAAAGTGGCTTTAGCAGCAGAGACAGAGGAGGAAAATGTAGAGAGGAGGGAGTGAAAGGATGCCAGGTCCGCAGGGAGGCGGGTTTCTCCATTTCCGCTCGGCTGCCCGGAGCCCTGTTCTGTGAGCTCATAGCAAATCATCGAGCCACGGAAGGGGAGGCTTTGGAGGATAATAGAGAGTCAAGGGATGCAGAGAGGGAGGAGAGGAGGGTTGAGGAGGCAGAATCAGGAGATAGGTGGGAGAAGGTTTGAGCGGAGGGAAGAGATGATAGGATGGAAGAGGAGAGAGTAGCGGGGGAGAGAGAGCGAAGGTTGGGACGGCGCGATACCCGAGTAGGGGCAGTGTGGGAGGTGTTGGATGAGAGCGAGAGGGAAAAGGATACAAGGCAGTGGTCGGAGACTTGGAGGGGAGTTGCAATGAGGCTTTGAGTAGGGGGAAGGTGAGAGGGTGAGGTCAAAAGAGGAGAGGAGTGGAAAGAAGGAGGCAGAGAGGAAAGAGTCAAAGGTAGACGTGGGGAGGTTAAAGTCGCCCAGAACTGAGAGGTGAGCCGTCCTCAGGAAAGGAGCTTATCAAGGCATCAAGCTCATTGATGAACTCTCCGAGGGAACCTGGAGGGCGATAAATGATAAGGATGTTAAGCTTGAAAGGGCTAGTAACTGTGACAGCATGGAATTCAAAGGAGGCGATAGACAGATGGGTAAGGGGAGAAAAGAATGACCACTTGGGAGAGATGAGGATCCCGGTGCCACCACCCCGCTGACCAGACGCTCTCGGGGTGTGCGAGAACACGTGGGCGGACGAAGGAGAGCAGTAGGAGTAGCAGTGTTGTCTGTGGTGATCCATGTTTCCGTCAGTGCCAAGAAGTCGAGGGACTGGAGGGAGGCATAGGCTGAGATGAACTCTGCCTTGTTGACCGCAGATTGGCAGTTCCAGAGGCTACCGGAGACCTGGAACTCCACGTGGGTCGTGCGCGCTGGGACCACCAGAGTAGGTTGGCCTGCCACGCGGTGAGGAGCGTTTGTATGGTCTGTGCAGAGAGGAGAGAACAGGGATAAACAGACACATAGTTGACAGGCTACAGAAGAGGCTACGCTAATGCAAAGGAGAGAATGACAAGTGGACTACACGTCTCGAATGTTCAGAAAGTTCTACGTAGCAAGAATCTTATTGACTAAAATGATTAAAATGATACAGTACTGCTGAAGTAGGCCAGCTGGCAGTGGGTGCGTTGTTGACACTACACTAATCAAGTCGTTCCGTTGAGTGTAATAGTTTTGCATCGGGGGCTAGCTGGCTAGCTAGCAGTGTTGTTTGAACGTTGCGTTAAAAGAACGACAATAGCTGGCTAGCGAACCTAGAAAATCATCTAGACTACACAATTATATTTGATACAAAGACGGCTATGTAGCTAGCTAAGTAGCTAGCTACGATCAAACAAATCAAACCATTGTACTGTAATGAAATGAAGTGAAAATGTGATACTACCTGTGAATGCGACCGGGTAGTTGAGTTCTATACAGAAGACGTTGGCTAGCGTTGGCTAGCTAGCAGAGTCACCTACGTTAAGGACGACAAATAGCTGGCTAGCTAACCTCGGTAAATTAAGATAATCACTCTAAGACTACACACTCTAAACCTAAACAACACAATTATCTTGGATAATGATACGAAGACAGCAAAGACAGCTATGTAGCTAGCTAACACTACACTAATTAAGTCGTTCAGTTGAGTGTAATACTTTCTCCAGTGCAGCTAATCAGTGGACGTTAGCTAGCTGGCTAGTGAAGACTACGTTAGGATGGCGAAATACGATAATTACGCAATTATCTTTGATACAAAGACGGCTATGTAGCTAGCTGAGAAGAAATTGCTAAGATTAGACAAATCAAACCGTTGTGATATAATGAAAGATAATGAAAAAGTTATATATCAGTAGATGCGACCACTCGCTCCAACCGGAACCGGAAGCCCGAAGGATAGAAGGATAATACATTTTTGATATATAGTTATATAGTGAGTGATGGATGTACTGAATAGCTAAACAATTATATTGTCAATAATTAATAACCAATAATGATCAAAACTGAAGATCTAGGGAAACAGGGATATTGTCTGCAGTATAGAGTTGCTATTGCTATACTTGCAGTATGATTACATAAAACACTGTTATTTATCATGGGCCTTGTACATTACATATTATAACTATAACCTATTCTACAATGCACCATGATAATACAAGTTTAGCACGTAATCCAGGCATCATCAAGATGTCTCTTGCTGGACACATAGTAAATCATGATAATGCTTTAAAAAATGTTCTACTGGACCTGTGTGATTCTACCAAGGCTTTATAGTATTCATCTGAAATATAGAGACTTATAACTACAGCCAGACAATGGAGGTTATACCAATTAATTATTGTGTTAAATCTAAAATGTGTTCTCAGGCAGGATTAAGTATTGACTAATACAAAGCCTGTTTACTGCAGGTAATTACTATGATCATTCTATTATAATCTCATTGAGATCCATGCGTCTCTGTTGAATTCACAGAATGAATCAACATACTATGAGTTTATTTATCAGGCTGTTTTCCTGAAGCATCTCTTTACTCTACATCTATAAATCATAATACCTCTTAAAAGGTGAATCACTTGCGATATTGTAAAGTCATTTAAGGGAATGGGGTAATATCAGTAATTTAAGGGAATGGGGTAATATCAGTAATTTAAGGGAATCAGTAATTTAAGGGAATGGGGTAATATCAGTAATTTAAGGGAATGGGGTAATATCAGTAATTTAAGGGAATGGGGTAATATCATTTAATTTAAGGGAATGGGGTAATATCATTAATTTAAGGGAATGGGGTAATATCAGTAATTTAAGGGAATGGGGTAATATCAGTAATTTAAGGGAATGGGGTAATATCAGTAATTTAAGGGAATGGGGTAATATCAGTAATTTAAGGGAATGGGGTAATATCAGTAATTTAAGGGAATGGGGTAATATCAGTAATTTAAGGGAATGGGGTAATATCAGTAATTTAAGGGAAAGGGGTAATATCAGTAATTTAAGGGAATGGGGTAATATCAGTAATTTAAGGGAATGGGGTAATATCAGTAATTTAAGGAATGGGGTAATATCAGTAATTTAAGGGAATGGGGTAATATCAGTAATTTAAGGGAATGGGGGTAATATCAGTAATTTAAGGGAATGGGGTAATATCAGTAATTTAAGGGAAAGGGGTAATATCAGTAATTTAAGGGAATGGGGTAATATCAGTAATTTGGGTAATTTAAGGGAAAGGGGTAATATCAGTAATATATCAGTATTTAAGGGAATTTATCAGGAATTTGGGGGTAATATCAGTAATTTAAGGGAATGGGGGGTAATTTAAGGGGGGTAATATCAGTAATTTAAGGGAAAGGGGTAATATCAGTAATTTAAGGGAATGGGGTATTATCAGTAATTTAAGGGAAAGGGGTAATATCAGTAATTTAAGGGAAAGGGGTATTATCAGTAATTTAAGGGAATGGGGTAATATGCCTTGATGAAGCATTGGATTGCAGACAAATAAATAATTGATGGTCCATTATTTTTATTCACTACCACACTGACTGATAACAATACTCTTCCTGCTAATTATTTTTCATTTGTATTTTACCTTTATTTAAACAGGGAGTCACATTGAGATTAAAAATCTATTTTACAAGAGACAATAAAAACAGGATATGAAAACAACATACACATACATGTGTATAAAACAATATAATTCATCACATAATAAACAAAAATAAACATATTTAATAAAAGCAATCACATAGAGGTCCTCAATCAATAATTTAAACTGCCTGAGTGGCACCAGCACATCTATCTGCAATGAACTCTGCATATTGTCTAGAAAACACCATTCAAATGTTAAAAGGGAAATGTATACACCTCAAATGAACCGAAGAATCTCATGTTGCTGTGTGTCTGAGGAGAGATAGATGGACTGTGTTCCTATCCCACCTGTCTGGAAAAGATAGGCATAATAATGGCAACAGAATGCTTGCCAACAATAAAATGCATTATTTGAATTTTCATCTTTATTAAATCAGAAATAAAGAATGCAAACAACAAAGTGGATGTGAGTGGATGAAGGTTACTATGGAGTGTTCCAGTGACCTTTTCCGTAACCTTGCGGGTGTACAGCGGACAAAAAAACAAAACATTTTGAATATTCTAAATGACAATGTCACGAGATGTAGCGCAGTCAAACCAAAGGTCACCTGTAAATTAATTGATTAAGTCCTGTTTTGCATTTATTTATTTGTGATGAGGTTTCTTAGATAGGAGCCTAGTATTTGGGTTTCCCGAGTGACGCAGCGGTCTAAGACTCTGCATCTCAGTGCAAGAAGGGTTGCTAGAGACACCTTGGTTCAAATCTGGGCTGTATCAGAGTGATTGTGTTTGGGAGTCCCATAGGGTGGTGCACAATTGGCCCAGTGTCGTATGGGTTTTTCCTGTGTAGGCTGTCATTGTAAATAAACATTTGTTCTTATATTATCACACAATGCCTCTCTCAACCTGGCCATGCAATCCCCTTCAGTTTGTTACAGGTTGAATTTAAGTGTCCATACTTATATTTCTAGCATTATTAACACGTGTATAATATGTACTTTTGTTATGATGCAATGACATCGCCTATTTGGAGTATTGTTATGTTGGTTGTTAAGACTATGCACAAGTTGTAGTTAAGCCTCGAGCTGTTTTCACATTTTCCTTTGCCTCTCCCCATGATCTTTGTCTGTCTATATGCTGCCATCTGCTGGTACAGTTTAGACACTACCACAGAACACATTTATTGCTGTCACACCGAGGACATCAGAATATCGAGTGTCTAATTGGAGAGAGTAGTAACTAATCATTGATTGAAAACTACATCAACAACTGTCTGATTTAGTGAAGGTACATTAGGCCAGGACTCTGGTCCTTATTGGACAAGCCCCAGCAGGTCTTGACAGTCGTTAACTGAACACACACTGTTCTGTTTGACCAGAAGGCACACTCACTGTACAGTATCTGTTTGAGCAAAGGTGCGACGACAGTTTAGTAAATTAATAATCCACAGCTAACCTGCATTATGCACTCCTTTAGAAGTGAGATTCCACCAGCTCTCATTTCCCTTGTGAAAAAAAGTTTGCAGTCAGTGTCACGAATCCCGTTTCCTGAGTCTGTTTTTTGCCTGTGTTCTGTCCTGGAGTGTTTTTTCCGGCGTCCTGGAACGCACCCTGTCTGGTTGCCGGGCAATGTAGCCAGTTGGGAGTTCTGATTACCCGCACCTGTATCCCATCAGCTATCTGCACACCTGGTCCTGATCATCGTCTCTCCTCTTCATAAGCCCGGACCTGACATCCATTCCCTGCCGGATCGTTAGCCATAGTATCAGCCTCAAGTTGGATAGAATTTGCTTTGTTGTTTTTTAAGTATTGCTTGCCTTAAACTTACCTCCGTTTGTTCTGTCTTCAGTTACTCACCCGGATCATATACCCCATTCCCGCCTGGTCGTCGGAGGATTCCGCTACCCCATTGGATCCACCTATTTACTCCCATCAACTCACCACCGCTGCCCGCTACGCCACCTGGATATATCTACCCATTCACATTCACTTGTAAATAAATACTCACCTTCTTCCTACTCTCCTTGTCCTGGTCTGCTTATGGGTTCGATTTTGAAAGAACGTGACAGTCAGAGTGCAGTATAATTGCAGTATAAGAGCAGTATGCAGCAACTATTGCACCCGAAATCACACAGCCGACTGCAGTTACTGAACTTTTACCTCTGTTTCAAAACTACAATCAGCATTCTACTGGCTAGGTTTCTCTTCAGTCTTTGGCTGTAGATTGTTCCTGCTCGGGTCCTCTGAAATACAGCACCCTATGCAAAACATTACCAACCATACGAGCATGAAAAGGCAATACTTTCTGGCAGCCTGATTTACCTATCATCAAAAATAAGTTCCTCTTTATGCAACCACTCAACTCAGTGACATTTTGGGAATGGTATAGGCCTAACTGACCAAATTCATACAATAGGCTTTGCTATGACGATATGAATAACATTCAGACAGGTCATAGATATTATTATCTAAAATAAACGAGTTGTTTCACAAATGTACAGAGTTCCGCAGAGGTCTTGTTGCCTACTCAGGAAAGACGCGTCATTGCCATCTTTCCCACCTTAGATTTAGTTTTTCTTAATTCAGGGGGGCAGGATATTGAAAATGGAAGGATCAGCGACGCGCACTGTGATAACGTCTACAAGCAGCAGCACGGAAAACTTTTCCACCTCTACTCTGGTTTACGACAGGCAGTTTCTTCGCACTGCTTCGGGGCTCCTCGTTTTCGCAGAAATAGTAAGTAGTCAAGTTTCAAGGTTCAAAATGTAGGCTACGGGATACGCATAGTATACATCGTCCAAATAAATGCTTATTTGCGTGTTCCTTCTCGACGATGCAACAACAATATGACATAAAATATAACAATACGAACATAAATTAAATGGCTCAGCAGAATAAAATAAACATTTTATATGGTAGCATAAGTATAATTCAAGAAAGCACTATTTACAGTATAGTCCAATATTTACACCTATTGGAGAAGGTGGGAATGGGGGGCAGTGTATTTTTTTATTTATTTTAATTTTACCTTTATTTAACCAGGCAAGTCAGTTAAGAACACATTCTTATTTTCAATGACGGCCTGGGAACAGTGGGTTAAGTGCCTGTTCAGGGGCAGAACAACCGATTTGTACCTTGTCAGCTCAGGGGTTTGAACTCGCAACCTTCCGGTTACTAGTCCAACGCTCTAACCACTAGGTTACCCTGGCCCCTAGTGTAAACTGTGGCTGGGGTGTGTGGGGTCCTGGATGATGCTGCGTGACTTCCTCAGGCACAGTTTGGGTGGGAGCATGGTCCCATGATGTACTGGGCTGTCTTCACCACCCGCTGGAGGGCCTTGTGGTCGTAGACGCAGCAATTCCCATACCAGGCCGTGATGCAACCTGTCCGGACATTCTTGATGGTGCAGGGGCATCATGATCTTGTGGGGTCTTGACAAGAGTCGTGGTGGTGTTGGTCCATGACATGTCCTCAGTGATGTGGACGCTGAAGAACTTAAAACTAGTAACTTTCACTACTGCAGTCCGGTTGATGTGGATCAGGGCATGTTCCCACCTCTGCTTCCTGAACTTAACAATCAACTCCTTTGTTTTGCTGACTTTGAGGGAGTGGTTGTTGTCATGACACCACAATGCCAGCTCACTTACCTCCTCCCTATAGGCTGACTCGTTGTCGTTGGTTATCAGGCCTATAACCGTGCTGTCGTCAGCAAAATTCATGAGGGAGTTGGTGTTGTGCAAAGTCACACAGTTGTGGATGAACAAGGAGTACAGCAGAGGACTGAGGACACCCCTGGGGGGGCCCTGAGTTAAGAGTCAGTGTAGAGGAGGTGTTGTTGCCAATCCTCACAGCCTGTGGTCTACCCCTCAGGGAGTTCAGGATCCAGTTGCGGAGAGTGATGTCCTAACTACAACTCAAACATATTTGTGTCCAAGTTTGATGTAATAATTTATTGAAATCACTATGGCAGTGGCTTTTACCATCTTTCTCACAATAACTGCCATCAGAATTCATGGAGGGAATCAATACTGTATGACCTGCATGATGGTTTATCACAGATGGTGGCATGACACTGTCCTGAACACTGCACTGAAGTGAAGGTTTAATTATTTAACATTGTTCAAGGAAATGTAACTGGAGAAAATGAACATAATGTCAACCTACTTTCTATAATATATGCTACTTCCAGTAATATAGGATACTTCCTGTAATATATGCTTCTTCCTGTAATATAGGCTACTTCCTATAATATATGCTTCTTCCTGTAATATATGCTACTTCCTGTAATATAGGCTACTTCCTGCAATATATGCTTCTTCCTGTAATATATGCTACTTCCTGTAATATAGGCTACTTCCTGTAATATATGCTTCTTCCTGTAATATATGCTACTTCCTTTAATATATGCTACTTCCTGTAATATAGGCTACTTCCTGTAATATATGCTTCTCCCTGTAATATAGGCTACTTCCTGTAATATATGCTTCTCCCTGTAATATAGGCTACTTCCTATAATATATGCTTCTTCCTGTAATATATGCTACTTCCTGTAATATAGGCTACTTCCTGTAATATATGCTTATTCCTGTAATATAGGCTACTTCCTGTAATATAGGTTACTTCCTTTAATATATGCTTCTCCCTGTAATATAGGCTACTTCCTGTAATATATGCTTATTCCTCTATTGCACTCAACATTACCCATTCCCACCTGGACAAAAGGAACACCTATGTTAGAATGCTATTCATTGACTACAGCTGAGCGTTCAACACCATAGTGGCCGCAGAGCTCATTACTAAGCTAAGGACCATGGGACTAAACACCTCCCTCTGAAGCTGGATCCTGGACTACCTGACGGCCCAGCACCGGTGGTAAGGGTAGGGAACAACACATCCGCCACGCTGATCCTTAACACGGGGTCTCCTCAGGGGTGCATGCTCAGTCCCCTCCTGTACTCCCTGTTCACTCATGACTGCATGGCCAGGCATGACACCAACACCCTCTTTAAGTTTGCTGATGACACAACAGTGGTAGGCCTGATCACCGACAACGATGAGACCGCCTATAGGGAGAATATCAGAGACCTGGTCATGTGGTGCCAGGACAACAACCTCTCCCTCAACGTGATCAAGACGAAGGAGATGATTGTGGACTACAGGAAAAGGAGGACCGAGCACGTCCCCATTCTCATCGATGGGGCTGTAGTGGAACAGGTTGAGAGCTTCAAGTTCCTTGGTGTCCACATCACCAACAAAATAACATGGTCCAAGCACACCAAGACAGTCGTGAAGAGGGCACGACAAAGCCTATTCCCCCTCAGGAAACTAAAAAGTCCTGAGATCCTCAAAAGGTTCAACAGCTGCACCATCGAGAGCATCCTTACCGTTTGCATCACTGCCTGGTATGGAACCTGCTCGGCCTCAGACCGCAAGGCACTACAGAGGTTAGTGCGTATGGCTCAGTACATCACTGGGGCCAAGCTTCCTGCCACCCAGGACCTCTATATCAGGCGGTGTCAGAGGAAGGCCCTAAAAATTGTCAGAGTCCAGCTACTCTAGTCATAGACTGTTCTCTCTGCTACTGCACGGCAAGCGGTACCGGAGTGCTAAGTCGAGGTCCAAAATGCTTCTTAATAGCCTCTACCCCCCAAGCCATAAGACTCCTGAACAGCTAATCAAATGGCTATAATCTATGCATAGTCACTTTAACTCTTTAAAAAAAATACATATTACCATTATTTAACTAGGCAAGTCAGTTAAGAACAACTTCTTATTTTCAATGTCAGCCTAGGAACAGTGGGTTAACTGCCTGTTCAGTGGTAGAACGACAGAATTGTAGCTTGTCAGTTCAGGGGTTTGAACTTGCAACCTTCCAGTTACTAATCCAATGCTCGAACCACTCGGCTACCCTGCCGCCCACTTTAACTCTACCTACATGTACATACTGCCTCAAATACCTTGACGAACCGTTCCCCCACACATTGACTGTACCGGGACCCCCTGTATAAAGCCTCCACATTGACTCTGTACCGGTACCCCCTGTATATAGTCTCCACATTGACTCTGTACTGATACCCCCTGTATAAAGCCTCCACATTGACTCTGTACCGGTACCCCCTGTATATAGTCTCCACATTGACTCTGTACCGGTACCCCCTGTATATAGTCTCCACATTGACTCTGTACCGGTACCCCCTGTATATAGCCTCCACATTGACTCTGTGCCGGTACACCCTGTATAAAGCCTCCAAATTGACTCTGTACCGGTACCCCCTGTATAAAGCCTCCACATTGACTCTGTACCGGTACCCCCTGTATATAGCCTCCACATTGACTCTGTACCGGTACCCCCTGTATAAAGCCTCCAAATTGACTCTGTACCGGTACCTCCTGTATATAGTTTCCACATTGACTCTGTACCGGTACCTCCTGTATAAAGCATCGCTTGTTATTTTACTGCTGCCGGTTAATTATTTGTAACTTTTATTTTCTAATTTTTACTTAACACTTCTTTTTTTCTTAACTTCTTAAAGGATTGTTGGTTAAGGGCTTGTCAGTAAGCATTTCACTGTAAGGTCTACTACACCTGTTGTATTCAGCATTGCACTGTAAGGTTTACACTGTTGGTTAAGGGCTTGTAAGTAAGCATTTCACTGTAAGGTCTACTACACCTGTTGTATTCAGCATTTCACTGTAAGGTCTACTACACCTGTTGTATTCAGCATTTCACTGTAAGGTCTACTACACCTGATGTATTCAGCATTTCACTGTAAGGTCTACTACACCTGTTGTATTCAGCATTTCACTGTAAGGTCTACTACACCTGATGTATTCAGCATTTCACTGTAAGGTCTACTACACCTGTTGTATTCAGCATTTCACTGTAAGGTCTACTACACCTGATGTATTCAGCATTTCACTGTAAGGTCTACTACACCTGTTGTATTCAGCATTTCACTGTAAGGTCTACTACACCTGATGTATTCAGCATTTCACTGTAAGGTCTACTACACCTGATGTATTCAGCATTTCACTGTAAGGTCTACTACACCTGATGTATTCAGCATTTCACTGTAAGGTCTACTACACCTGATGTATTCAGCATTTCACTGTAAGGTCTACTACACCTGATGTATTCAGCATTTCACTGTAAGGTCTACTACACCTGTTGTATTCAGCATTTCACTGTAAGGTCTACTACACCTGTTGTATTCAGCATTTCACTGTATGGTCTACTACACCTGTTGTATTCAGCATTTCACTGTATGGTCTACTACACCTGTTGTATTCAGCATTTCACTGTAAGGTCTACTACACCTGTTGTATTCAGCATTTCACTGTAAGGTCTACTACACCTGATGTATTCAGCATTTCACTGTATGGTCTACTACACCTGTTGTATTCAGCATTTCACTGTAAGGTCTACTACACCTGTTGTATTCAGCATTTCACTGTAAGGTCTACTACACCTGTTGTATTCAGCATTTCACTGTATGGTCTACTACACCTGTTGTATTCAGCATTTCACTGTATGGTCTACTACACCTGTTGTATTCAGCATTTCACTGTAAGGTCTACTACACCTGTTGTATTCAGCATTTCACTGTAAGGTCTACTACACCTGATGTATTCAGCATTTCACTGTATGGTCTACTACACCTGTTGTATTCAGCATTTCACTGTAAGGTCTACTACACCTGTTGTATTCAGCATTTCACTGTATGGTCTACTACACCTGATGTATTCAGCATTTCACTGTAAGGTCTACTACACCTGTTGTATTCAGCATTTCACTGTAAGGTCTACTACACCTGTTGTATTCAGCATTTCACTGTAAGGTCTACTACACCTGTTGTATTCAGCATTTCACTGTAAGGTCTACTACACCTGTTGTATTCAGCATTTCACTGTAAGGTCTACTACACCTGTTGTATTCAGCATTTCACTGTAAGGTCTACTACACCTGTTGTATTCAGCATTTCACTGTAAGGTCTACTACACCTGTTGTATTCAGCATTTCACTGTAAGGTCTACTACACCTGTTGTATTCAGCATTTCACTGTAAGGTCTACTACACCTGTTGTATTCAGCATTTCACTGTAAGGTCTACTACACCTGTTGTATTCAGCATTTCACTGTATGGTCTACTACACCTGTTGTATTCAGCATTTCACTGTAAGGTCTACTACACCTGTTGTATTCAGCATTTCACTGTATGGTCTACTACACCTGTTGTATTCAGCATTTCACTGTAAGGTCTACTACACCTGTTGTATTCAGCATTTCACTGTAAGGTCTACTACACCTGTTGTATTCAGCATTTCACTGTAAGGTCTACTACACCTGTTGTATTCAGCATTTCACTGTAAGGTCTACTACACCTGTTGTACTCATGTGGCAAATACAAATTTGATTTGAGCAAATGCATTTAAATACACCATAAAGTAGACACCACCAGAGTACAGCCATATCTGACTATGGACTCCTGTGGCACCCTATTCCCTGTATAGTGCACTACTTTCTACTAGAGCCCTATGGGCACTGTTAAAAAGTAGTGCACTATAAATGGAAAAGGATACCATTTGGAATGCTGGCTATATGCTTCCCTGTCCCCTCAGGTGTTTGGTCTGCTGGTATGGATTCTGATAGCAGGGACGGAGTACTTCCGTGTGTCTGCCTTTGGGTGGGTCATGTTTGTGGCCATCTTGTACTGGGTTCTGACGGTCATCTTCCTCATCATCTACCTGACCATGGCTTACAACAGGATCCCTCAGGTCCCCTGGACAACTGTGGTATGACACATACTACAACACATAATACAACAGTGCATTATTTGAAACTTGAGTGATTGAGGTTGTTTATTATACATCTAGTAATTGAATAATTGTGGACTATTTATGTAACAGAAAACAAATGGAGGTAACTTCCTTGATGGTTTTGGGGGAGAGAGCAAATAGATGAACCAAGTCTTTATGAATGTGATCAAATGAAACCATTCTATAATGTGTACTACCCTACCGTATCTGAGCCAGCCAGGAATCCTGTTGTTGTCATTCTACAGGGTCTGTTCTTCAACAGTAGTGCTACAGTGATGTATGTGGTGTTCTACAGGGTCTGTTCTTCAACAGTAGTGCTACAGTGATGTATGTGGTGTTCTACAGGGTCTGTTCTTCAACGGTAGTGCTACAGTGATGTATGTGGTGTTCTACAGGGTCTGTTCTTCAACAGTAGTGCTACAGTGATGTATGTGGTGTTCTACAGGGTCTGTTCTTCAACAGTAGTGCTACAGTGATGTATGTGGTGTTCTACAGGGTCTGTTCTTCAACAGTAGTGCTACAGTGATGTATGTGGTGTTCTACAGGGTCTGTTCTTCAACAGTAGTGCTACAGTGATGTATGTGGTGTTCTACAGGGTCTGTTCTTCAACAGTAGTGCTACAGTGATGTATGTGGTGTTCTACAGGGTCTGTTCTTCAACAGTAGTGCTACAGTGATGTATGTGGTGTTCTACAGGGTCTGTTCTTCAACAGTAGTGCTACAGTGATGTATGTGGTGTTCTACAGGGTCTGTTCTTCAACAGTAGTGCTACAGTGATGTATGTGGTGTTCTACAAGGTCTGTTCTTCAACAGTAGTGCTACAGTGATGTATGTGGTGTTCTACAGGGTCTGTTCTTCAACAGTAGTGCTACAGTGATGTATGTGGTGTTCTACAGGGCCTGTTCTTCAACAGTAGTGCTACAGTGATGTATGTGGTGTTCTACAGGGTCTGTTCTTCAACAGTAGTGCTACAGTGATGTATGTGGTGTTCTACAGGGTCTGTTCTTCAACAGTAGTGCTACAGTGATGTATGTGGTGTTCTACAGGGCCTGTTCTTCAACAGTAGTGCTACAGTGATGTATGTGGTGTTCTACAGGGTCTGTTCTTCAACAGTAGTGCTACAGTGATGTATGTGGTGTTCTACAGGGTCTGTTCTTCAACAGTAGTGCTACAGTGATGTATGTGGTGTTAGCAGCAGTGGATATAGCCTCAATCAGCCATGCTGTTAAGGGACGCCATAACTACAACTGCTGGGTAGCATCCACAGTAAGAAAACCACCATAGAACTCCCAGACAGAAATTTAAATCACGCCAACTTTTAAAATATACCACAAACATGACTGAGTATTTATGATTACAGCGATTTTAAATGATACAATATTAAAATGCTAAATATATGCCTACAAGTCAGATAAGAGATGTATGATTCCACTGTGTACCATTTAGAATGATGTCTATTTGGTCCATTTAAGCCTACTCAAACTCATACCCAGCATTGTACTGAATTTTAATGTTTTCATCCGTCTGTTTTTCAGTTCTTTGCCTTCCTGGTCACACTCTGCTATGCAGGAAGTACATATTTAAGTTTTAAATTCTGCGCTCGAGGGATGAGGAACAATGACCAATCACAAAGGACAGCTAAAGTATATCCGTTATGGAACACAGGAAGGATCTTGAAAAGTACACATGGTTAAGTGTAATAACCACTCCTTCCCTTTGGAACACATTTCTCTTTTATTTGATTCGGTTATATTTCTGTTATATTTCTGTTATATTTCTGTTATATTTCTGTTATATTTCTGTTATATTTCTGTTATATTTCTGTTATATTTATGTTATTTTAGAGTTATAGTGTGTTTCATCTGTTGGAATGACAGAGCCTGAACCTCAGTGGTGTTTTTACTTCTTATTCACTCATGAGTTAAAAAAAATACATTTGGATGAAAATGACTGAAGCTAACAAAGTGGCTATTCTGTTTTTCTGAAGCTGGAGATCAAAGCTTTAACTCCAATATTAAAATGGATTGGACAGTAATGTTGTCCCACACTAGATGGTGCTACAATACAAGGCTAAGAAATAGGGCTGATGAAGAACATTACAGTCAATTCTCTTTTTTATTATTCAAAAAAATTATCATATATGAATAATACATTTCACTAATATGAGTCAGCTACACTGAACAAAAATTTAAATGCAACATGCAACTAATTTAAAAGATTTTACTGAGTTATGGTTCATATAAGGATATCAGTCAATTGAAATAAATTCATTAGGCCCTAATCTATGGATTTCACAAAACTGGAAATACAGATATGCATCTGTTGGTCACAGATACCTTAAAAAAAGTAGGGACGTGGCTCAGAAAACCAGTCAGTATCTGTATGACCACCATTTGCATAAAGTTGATCAGGCTGTTGATTGTGTCCTGTGGAACTTCAATGGAGTGGGACAAAAACCAAGATGGTGTAGCAGTCAGCGTCTTTGTCTTGTCGTGTCCCGTGTATATATATTTTTTCTTTGTATATATTTCTTATATATTTTTAATATTTTTAACCTCAATTTCAGCATACTCACTGCAACCCGCCTCACCCAATGTGGAATGGATCTGCTATTTTCTATACTTTAGAACCGGAACCCCCAACAGAAGCTAGCCAGCTAACTAGCTAGCTAATAGTCAGTTAGCCACTGCTAGCGGTTATCAGCTAACCTCAGCCCGATCAACTCCACCAGTCTGCACAGGGTATTCAACCCAAAGCATATCAGACTGCTTTTTCTCTACCACATCTCCACATCTCTGGATTCCTACCGCAGCTCAGAACCTTTTCACCTGATCATCGCAGTAGCTAGCTGCATCCGAGTGGCTACTCCTGGCTAACGTCTCTGTCCCGAAGCAAGCACCAGTTTGCCTGGAGCTAGCCTCGTGCTAGGCCCATCTCCCGGCTAGCTGAAGAGGTCCATCAGCCACCTCTGGGCTACAATAGATATTTTGCCAATTGGCTTGGACCATTTTACTTTACACAGAGCCCTGCCATGGTCCTTCTGTAGCTCAGTTGGTAGAGCATGGTCTACTACACCTGACCACCCATACGTAGAATGTATGCACACATGACTGTAAGTCGCTTTGGATAAAAGCGTCTGCTAAATGGCATATATTATTATTATTATTATGACTGGTCTGCCTACAACAGACTCTTCCGTATTCAGGCATTTCTGCTAGCTTCTACTACGGCCCCTAGCTGTCTGAATCGCTGTGTTTCAGCTTGGTTAGCTAATCACTGGACCATATGATAATTCACGCATGTCTCTTCCTAATGTCAATATACCTTGTCCATTGCTGTTTTGGTTAGTGATTGTCTTATTTCACTGTAGAGCCTCCAGCCCTGCTCAATATGCCTTAGCTAGCCTGTTGTTTCACCTCCCACACATGTGGTAACCTCACCTGGTTTAAGTGGTGTCTTTAGAGACAAAACCTCTCTCATGTCACTCAGTGCCTAGGTTTACCTCCACTTTATTCACATCCTACCATACCCTTGTCCGTACATTATGCCTTGAATCTATTCTTCTGGTCCAGAAACCTGCTCCTTTTACTCTCTTTTCCAAAAGCACTTTCACCAGTTCTAAGAGCCTTTACCCGCACCCTTATCCTACTCCTCCTCTGTTCCTCTGGTGATGTAAAGGTTAATCCAAGCCCTGCAGCACCTAACTCCACTCCCATTCCCCAGGCGCCTCGTTTGTTGACTTCTGTAACTGTAAAAGCCTTGGTTTCATGCATTTAACATTAAGCCTCCTCACTAAGTTTGTTTTATTCACTGTTTTAGCACACTCTGCCAACCCGGATGTCCTAGCCGTGTCTGAATCCTGGCTTAGGAAGGCCACCAAAAATCCAGAAATTTCCATCCCAAACTATAACATTTTCCGACAAGATAGAACTACCAAAGGGGCGGAGTTGCAATCTACTGCAGAGATAGCCTACAGAGTTCTGTCATACTATCCAGGTCTGTGCCCAAACAATTCGAGCTTCTATTGTTTTTAAATCCACCTTTCCAGAAACAAGTCTCTCACCGTTTTGTGTCATGTTTTGTCATTTATTATCATGTCTTGTCCCTGTGCTTCCCCTTCTAGGTCGTTTCCCTCTGCTGGTCTTATTAGGTTCTTTCCCTCTTTCTATCCCTCTCTCTCCCCCTCCCTCTCTCACTCTCTCGGTCTCTCTTTCTCTATCTTGTTCCTGGTTCCCAGCTGTTCCTATTCCCCTAATCAATCATTTAGTCTTCCCACACCTGTTCCCGATCCTTTTCCCTGATTAGAGTTCCTATTTCTCTCCTTGTTTTCCGTTCCTGCCCCGTCGGATCCTCATCTATAATTCACCGTGCTGTGTCTATGTTTTGCCCTGTTGTGTCGTGTTTCCCTCAGATGCTGCGTGGTGAGCAGGTGTCTGAGTCTGCTAGGTTCAAGTGCCTTCCCGAGGCAACCTGCAGTTCTCGATCAAGTCTCCAGTCTGTTCTCGTCTTTACGAGTAGTATTATGCTTTTTGTTTTGTAAAGTTTCTTACTGGATTAAAAACTCTGTTTTCGCCAAGTCGCTTTTGGGTCCTCATTCACCTGCATAACAGAAGGATCCGACCAAGGAATGGACCCAGCGACTACAGAGGCTCGTAACACTGCCGTCAAGATCCAAGGAGCCATGCTCGGCAGACACGAGCAGGAATTGTCTGCTGCTCGCCATGCCGTGGAGAACCTGGCCGCTCAGGTTTCCGACCTCTCTGGACAGTTCCAGAGTCTTCGTCTAGTGCCACCTGTTACTTCCTGGCCTGCCGAGCCTCCGGAACCTAGGGTTAATAACCCACCTTGCTACTCCGGGCAGCCCACGGAGTGCCGCTCCTTTCTCACCCAGTGTGATATTGTGTTTCTCTCCAACCCAACACATACTCTAGTGAGAGAGTGTTGCTTACGTCATTTCACTCCTTACTGGCCGGGCCCGACAGTGGGGCACAGCTATCTGGGAGGCAAGGGCTGATTGTTCTAACAATTACCAGAACTTTAAAGAGGAGATGATTCGGGTTTTTGACCGTTCAGTTTTTGGTGGGGAGGCTTCTAGGGCCCTGCTTCTTCCTATGCCAAGGTGATCGATCCATAACGGATTACTCTATAGAGTTTCGTACTCTTGCTGCCTCTAGTGACTGGAACAGTGATGCTATGCTCGTTTTCTGGAGGGACTCCACACAGTGGTCAAAGATGAGATTGGTCTCTCGGGAGGTTCTTCCAGTGTGGACTCTTTGATTGCTCTCGCCATCCGCATAGAACGAGGGTAGATCTTTCACCAGGCTTGTGGAAGAGATCGCATCAACGGTGTTTCCCTGGGTCTGCAACCATCTCCCTCCTCTGGCTCTGAGACTGAGCCCATGCAGCTGGGAGGGATTGCATCTCGACTAAGGAGTGGAACGGAGGATCACCAACCGCCTGTGCCTCTATTGCGGATTTGATGGACATTTTGTTAATTCATGTCCAGTAAGAGGCCAGAGCCCATCAGTAAGCGGAGGGCTACTGGTGAGCGCTACTACTCAGGTCTCTTCATCTAGATCCTGTACAGTGACTATGTCGGTCCATCTACGCTGGACCGGTTCGGGTGCTACATGCAGTGCCTTGATTGACTCTGGGGCTGATGGGTTGTTTCATGGACGAAGCATGGGTTCGGAAACATAACATTCCTTTCAGACAGTTAGACAAGCCTACGCCCATGTTTGCCTTAGATGGTAGTCATCTTCCCAGTATCAGATTTGAGACACTACCTTTAACTCTCACAGTATCTAGTAACCACAGTGAGACTATTTCTTTTTTGATTTTTGTTCACCTTTTACACCAGTTGTTTTGGGTCATCCCTGGCTAGTATGTCATAATCCTTCTATTAATTGGTCTTGTAATTCTATCCTATCCTGGAACGTATCTTGTCATGTGAAGTGCTTAATGTCTGCCATCCCTCCCATTTCTTCTGTCCCCACTTCTCAGGAGGAACCTGGCGATTTGACAGGAGTGCCGGAGGAATATCATGATCTGCGCACGGTCTTCAGTCGGTCCCGATTAAACTCTCTTCCTCCTCACCGGTCAGTATGATTGTAGTATTGATTCCTTCCGGGGACCACTCCTCCTCGGGGTAGACTATACTATCTGTCGGCTCCGAACGTAAGGCTCTCGAGGATTATTTATCTGTGTCTCTTGACGCCGGTACCATAGTGCCTTCTTCCTCTCCGGCCGGGGCGGGGTTCTGTTTTTGTTAAGAAGAAGGACGGTACTCTGCGCCCCTGCGTCATTATCGAGGGCTGAATGACATAACGGTTAAGAATCGTTATCCGCTTCCCCTTTGTCATCAGCCTTCGAGATTCTGCAGGAGCCAGGTGCTTTACTAAGTTGGACCTTCGTAACGCTTACCATCTCGTGCGCATCAGAGAGGGGGACGAGTGGAAAACGGCGTTTAACACTCCGTTAGGGCATTTTGAGTACCGGGTTCTGCCGTTTGGTCTCGCCAATGCGCCAGCTGTTTTTCAGGCATTAGTTAATGATGTTCTGAGAGACATGCTGAACATCTTTGTTTTTGTCTATCTTGACGATATCCTGATTTTTTCACCGTCACTCGAGATTCATGTTCAGCATTCACGTGTTCTACAGCGCCTTTTAGAGAATTGTCTTTGGCTGAGAAGTGCTCTTTTCATGTCTCCTCCGTTACTTTTCTCGGTTGTTATTTCTGAAGGCATTCAGATGGATTCCGCTTTAAGGTCCAAGCTTAAAATGATTGGCCCGTTCCAAGGTCACGTTGTTGCAGCGCTTTTTGGTTTGCTAATTTCAAGGCGTTTCAAGAAATAGGTCAAGTTGCTGAACATTCACAGCTCTTACTTCTGTCAAGACGTGTTTTAAGTGGTCCGGTTCCGCCCAGGGAGCTTTTGATCTTCTAAAAGAATTTTACATTCCGCTCCTATCCTCGTTACTCCTGACGTCACTAGACAATTCATTGCGAGGTTGAATTTCAGATTTTAGGCGTGGTTAGCCATTCTATCCCAGCGATTCCAGTCTGAAATAAGGTTCATCCTTGCCTTATTTTTCTCATCGCCTGTCGCCATCTGAGCGCAAATGATGTGGGTAAATGAACTGATATCGCCATCCGTTAGCCCTAGGCGAATGGCGACAGTGGTTGGAGGGGGGACGTTCCTTTTGTCGTTTGGACAGACCATAAGAACCTTGAGTACATCCGTTCTGCCAAACGACTTAATGCCCATAAAGCTTGATCAGGCGTTGTTTTTGCTCGTTTCGAGTTTGTGATTTCTTACCGTCCGGGAGCAAAACACCAAGCCTGATGCCTTATCCCGTCTGTTTAGTTCTTCTGTCTTCTACTGATCCCGAGGGGATTCTTTTATGGGCGTGTTGTCGGGTTGACAGTCTGGGGAATTGAAAGACAGGTTAAGCAAGCACTCACGCACACTGCGTCTCCGCGCGCTTGTCCTAGTAACCTCCTTTTCGTTCCTGTTTCCATCTGGCTGTTCTTCAGTGGGCTCACTCTGCCAAGTTAGCTGGTCATCCCGGTGTTCGAGGCACTCTTGCGTCTATTCGCCAGCTAATTTTTTGGTGGCCGACTCAGGAGCGTGACACGCGCCGTTTCGTGGCTGCCGGACTGCGCGCAGACTAAGTCGGGTAACTCTCCTCCTGCCGGTCGTCTCAGACCGCTCCCCCAGTCTCTCGACCATGGTCTCACATCGCCAAGACTTCATTACCGGTCTGCCTTTGTCTGCGGGGAAGACTGTGATTCTTACGGTTGTCGATAGGTTCTCTAAGGAACACATTTCATTCCCTGCTAAACTTCCTTCCGCTAAGGAGACGGCACAAATCATTATCGAGAATGTGTTCAGAATTCATGGCCTCCCGTTAGACGCCGTTTCAGACAGAGGCCCGCAATTCACGTCACAGTTTTGGAGGGAGTTCTGTCGTTTGATTGGTGCGTCCGTCAGTCTCTCTTCCGGGTTTCATCCCCAGTCTAACGGTCAAGCAGAGAGGGCCAATCAGACGATTGGTCGCATACTACGCAGCCTTTCTTTCAGAAACCCTGGTCTTGGGCAGAACAGCTCCCCTGGGCAGAATACGCTCATGACTCCTTCGTCTGCTACCGGGTTATCTCCGTTTCAGAGTAGTCTGGGTTACCAGCCTCCTCTGTTCTCATCCCAGCTTGCCGAGTCCAGCGTTCCCTTTCTGCGTTTGTCCAACGTTGTGAGCGCACCTGGAGGAGGGTGAGGTCTGCACTTTGCCGCTACAGGGCACAGACTGTGAGCCGCCAATAAACGCAGGATTAAGAGTCCAAGGTATTGTTGCGGCCAGAGAGTGTGGCTTTCCAATGTCAACCTTCCTCTTACGACAGCTTCTCGTAAGTTGACTCCGCCGGTTCATTGGTCCGTTCCGTGTCTGATTGTCGTCAAATCTGTCGCTGTGCGAGTGCTTCTTCCGCGACATCTTCGTCACGCTCCATCCTGTCTTCCATGTCTCCTGTGTCAAGCCCTTTCTTCGCACCCCCTGTATCGTCTTCCTCCCCCCTCCCGTCCTTGTCGAGCGCACCTATTTACAATCTAAGATCATGGACATGCGTTCTCAGGGACGGGGTCACCAATACTTAGTGGATTGGGAGGGTTACGGTCCTGAGGAGAGGAGTTGGGTTCCGTCTCGGGACGTGCTGGACCGTTCTATTGATGATTTCCTCCGTTATCCCAGGGTTCCTCCTCTGAGGCCTCTGGTGGGGGACTGTCATGTTTTGTCATTTATTATCATGTCTTGTCCCTGTGCTTCCCCTTCTATTCGTTTCCCTCTGCTGGTCTTATTAGGTTCTTTCCCTCTTTCTATCCCTCTCTCTCCCCCTCCCTCTCTCACTCTCTCGCTCTCTTCTCTCTATCGTTCCGTTCCTGCTCCCAGCTGTTCCTATTCCCCTAATCAATCATTTAGTCTTCCCACACCTGTTTGATTTTTTCCCTGATTAGAGTTCCTATTTCTCTCCTTGTTTTCCGTTCCTGCCGTGTCGGATCCTCATCTATAATTCACCGTGCTGTGTCTATGTTTTGCCCAAACGTGTAACGTGTTTCCCTCAGATGCTGCGTGGTGAGCAGGTGTCTGAGTCTGCTAGGTTCAAGTGCCTTCCCGAGGCAACCTGCAGTTCTCGATCAAGTCTCCAGTCTGTTCTCGTCCCAAAGTAGTATTATGCTTTTTGTTTTGTAAAGTTTCTTACTGGATTAAAAACTCTGTTTTCGCCAAGTCGCTTTTGGGTCCTCATTCACCTGCATAACAGCTTGTTATAGACCACCTTCAGCCCCTAGCTGTGCCCTGGACACCATATGTGAACTGTTTGCCCCCCATCTATCTTCAGAACTCGTACTGTTAGGTGACCTAAACTGGGACATGCTTAACACCCCAGCTGTCTTACAATCTAAGCTAGATGCCCTCAATCTCACACAAATTATCAATGAACCTATCAGGTACAACCCCAAATCCATAAACACGGGCCCCCTCACAGATGTCATTCTAACCAACCTGCCCTCTAAATACACCTCTGCTGTCTTCAACCGTTGCCGTTCTTCACTGCCTCATTGCCTGTGTTCGTAATAGGTCTGCGGTCAAACAACCACCCCTCATCACTGTCAAACGCTCCCTAAAACACTTCAGCAAGCAGGCCTTTCTAATCGACCTGGCCCGGGTATCCTGGAAGGATATTGACCTCATTCCGTCAGTAGAGGATGCCTGGTTATTCTTTAAAAGGGCTTTCCTCACCATCTTAAATAAGCATGCCTCATTCAAATAAATTTAAACCAGGAACAGATATAGCCCATGGTTCACTGCCCTTGACCAGCACAAAAACATCCTGTGACATACTGCATTAGCATCGAATAGCCCCTGGGATATGCAACTTTTCAGGGAAGTTAGGAACCAATATACGCAGGCAGTTAGGAAAGCTAAGGCTAGCTTTTTCAAACAGAAATGTGCATCCTGTAGCACAAACTCCAAAAAGTTCTGTGACACTGTACAGTCCATGGAGAATAAGAGAACCTCCTCTCAGCTGCCCACTGCACTGAGGCTAGGAAACACTGTCACCACCAATAAATCCACGGTAATTGAGAATTTCAATAAGCATTTTTCTACGTCTGGCTATGCTTTACACCTGGCTACCCCGGTCAACAGCTCTGCACCCCCCACAGTAACTTGCCTAAGCCTCCTCATTTCTCCATCAACCAAATCCAGATAGCTGACGATAGCTGCAAAATCTGGACCCCTACATATCAGTTGGGCTAGACAATCTGGACCCTCTCTTTCTAAAATGATCTGCCGCAATTGTTGCAACCCATATCACTAGCCTGTTCAACCTCTATTTCATATCGTCTGAGATCCCCAAAGATTGGAGAGCTGCCGCGGTCATCCCCCTCTTCAAAGGTGAAGACACTCTTGACCCAAACTGTTATAGACCTAAATCTATCCTACCCTGTCTTTTAAGGTCTTTGAAATCCAAGTTAACAAACAGATCACCGACCATTTCGAATCCCACCATACCTTCTCCGCTTTGCAGTCTGGTTTCCGAGCTGGTCATGGGTGCACCTCAGCCACGCTTAAGGTCTTAATTAAACGATATCATAACTGCCATCGATAAAAGACAATACTGTTCAGCCGTATTCATCGACCTGGCCAAGGCTTTCGACTCTGTCAATCACCACATTCTTATCGGCAGACTCAACAGCCTTGGTTTCACAAATGACTGCTTTGCCTGGTTCACCAACTACTTCTCAGACAGAGTTCAGTGTCTCAAATCGGAGGGCCTGTTGTCCGGACCTCTGGCTGTCTCTATACATCAATGATGTCACTCTTGCAGCTGGTGATTCTCTGATCCACCTCTATGCAGATGACACCATTCTGTATACGTCTGTCCCTTTTTTTGGACACTCTGTTAACTATCTTCCAGACAAGCTTCAATGTCATACAACTCTCCTTCCGTGGCCTCCAACTGCTCTTAAATGCAAGTAAACTAAATGCATGCTCTTCAACCGATCGCTGCCCGGACCTGCCCGCCTGTCTAGCATCACTAATCTGGACGGTTCGGACTTAGAATATGTGGACAACTACAAATACCTAGGTGTCTGGTTAGACTGTAAATTCTCCTTCCAGACTCACATTAAGCACCTCCAATCCAAAATTAAACCTAGAATCGGCTTCCTATTTCGTAAACAAAGCATCCTTCACTCATGCTGGCAAAAATACCCTCGTAAAACTGACTATCCTACCGATCCTTGACTTCGGCGATGTCATTTACAAATAGCTTCCAACCCTCTACTCAGCAAGTTGGATGCAGTCTATCACAGTGCCATCCGTTTTGTCACCAAAGCCCATATACAACCCACCACTGCGACCTGTATGATCTCGTTGGCTTGCCCTCGCTTCATATTCGTCTCTAAACCCACTGGCTCCAGATCATCTATAAGTCTTTGCTAGGTAAAGCCCCCCCTTATCTCAGCTCACTGTTCACCATAGCAGCACCCACCCATAGCACGCACTCCAGCAGGTGTATTTCACTGGTCACCCCCAAAGCCAATTTCTCCTTTGGCTGCCTTTCCTTCCAGTTCTCTGCTGCAAATGACTGGAACGAATTGCAAAAGTCACTGAAGCTGGAGACTCATATCTCCCTCTCTAACTTTAACCATCAGCTGTCAGAGCAGCTTGCAGATCATTGCACCTGTACATAGCCCATCTGTAAAAAGCCCATCCAACTATCTCATCCCCATATTTTTATTTATTTATTTGTGCTCCTTTGCACCCCAGTATCTCTACTTGCACATTCATCTTCTGCAAATCTATCACTCCAGTGTTTAATTGCTAAATTGTAATTACTTCGCCACTACGGCCTATTTATTGCCTTACCACCCTAATCTTACCTCATTTGCACACACTGTAGACTTTTCTATTGTGTTATTGACTGTATGTTTGTTTATTCCATGTGTAACTCTGTGTTGTTGTTTGTGTTGCACTGCTCTGCTTTATCTTGGCCAGGTCGCAGTTGTAAATGAGAATTTGTTCTCAACTGGCCTACCTGGTTAAATAAAGGTGAAATAAAAATAAAAACTAATAATAAAAATGGCTGTGTGGAGTTGCTGGTTATTGGCAGGAACTGGAACACACTGTCGTACATGTCGGTGCAGAGCATTCAAACCTGCTCAATGACTGACATGTCTGGTGTGTATGCAGGCCATGGAAGAACTGGGATATTCTCAGCTTCTTGGAATTGTGTACAGATCCTTGCCACATGGGGCAGTGGGTTATCATGCTGAAGCATGAGATGAAGGCAGCGGATGAAGGGCACGACAATGGGCCTCAGGATCTCGCCACGGTATCTCTGTGCATTCTAATCACCATCAATAAAAATAGAATTGTATTCGTTGTCCGCTTATGCCTGGCCATACTATAAACCCACCGCCACCATGGGGCACTATGTTCACAACATTGACATCAGCAAACCGCTCACCCACATGACTCCATACACACGGCCTCCATCTGCCCTGTATATTTGAAACTGGGATTCATCTGTTTCTCCAGTGTGCCAGTGGCCATTGAAGGTCAGAATTTGCCCACCGAAGTCAGTTAAAATGTCAATCTGCAGTCTGGTCAAGACAGTGGTGTAAAGTACTTTAGTAAAAATACTTTAAAGTACTACTTATGTCATTTTTTTGAGTATCTGTACTTTACTATTTATATTTTTGACAACTTTTACTTCACTACATTCCTGTACTTTTGATACTTAAGTATATTTTAGCAATTTGCATTTCGTTTTGATACCCTATCAAAAAGGTTATAAAAAATAATTTTAGAGTTTTACTCAAGTAATATTTTACTGGGTGACTTTCACTTTTACTTGAGTCATTTTCTATTAAGTTAACTTTTATTTTACTCAAGTATGACAATTGGGTACTTTTTCCACCACTGGGTGAGAAAGACGAGCACACAGATGAGCTTCACTGAGACGATTTCTGACAGCTTGTGCAGAAAGTTTTTGGTTGTGCAAACCCACAGTTACATCAGCTGTCCCTCTTACCGGGCTCAGACAATCCCGCAGGTGGTGGAGGTCCTGGGCTGGCATGGTTACATGTGGTCTGTGCTTATGGGGCTGGTTGGACGTACTGCCAAATTCTCTAAAATGACGGAGGCGGCTTTTGGTAGAGAAATTAACATTAACCTCTGGCAACAGCGCTGGTGGACATTCCTGCAGTCAGCGTGCCAATTGCTCCCTCAAAACTTGAGACATCTGTGGCATTGTATTGTGTGACAAAACTGCACATTTTAGAGTGGCATTTTATTGTTCCCAGTGCAAGGTGCACCTGTGTAATGATTAGGGATGCACCGGTACACAGTATGTTGTCGAACCATTCGGAATGCCCCCTACGGTTCAATACGCACACGTGAACCTCGGAATTACGATATGCCTGTCATTTTCCTATAATTTCCAAAACTTGCTTATTGCGCTGCAGATTACACACACGTTGTACATTGAGATCCACAGAACCAGACACACAGTTTGTGAACAGCCTCAGCATGCAACTGCTTGGGGTTCCAGGATGTTAAGGGTCTCCTGAGGGCTGACAAACTTTACTCCACATGTCTCAAAATGTGGCAACTGCAATGACCGCAATGACATCTCAGTAGGTAACCTCCTTAAAAGGGCCCCATGAAGAGATGGGAAACTAAAAACAAATTTTATCTCAGCTCCACCGTGACAATTGCGAGCAGAGGCACTGCCGTCTTTCAAATCCGCTGTGTGGGAACATTTTGGATTCAGCATTCAATACGATGATGAGGGTAAGAGGACCGTAAACAAACACAGTACAGTCAGCAAGCATTGCTTTGCCACTGTCAGCTACTCGAGTGAAAATACTTCTAACATAATGTGTCATTTACGTGGCCATCACCTGGCCGTATCCCTTGCAGGTGGAGCTGGAGCAAGGAGAGTCCACTCGTTAGTGAAAACACAACAATCTCTCGATGCTGGCTTCCAACAATTTGCGACAAATTCATAAAAACATAAAGAAATAATGAAAGCAGTGGGAGTATTCATAGCCAAAGATTTGCATCCCTTTTCAGTGTTTTTTTTTACCGCGCTACAATGTCCCCTCGCTCACACATTTCAGCAGCAAAGTAATTGCCAAACTCTATGAAACATCACAGAGATAAATTGAAAACGAATTGACACAGACACCCTATCTAGCTCCACTGATAGTTGGAGAGCAAATCAAAGATACCTCACTGTGAAGTTTACTATGTACTGGAAGATACCTCACTGTGATGGTTTACTATGTACTGGAAGATACCTCACTGTGATGGTTTACTATGTACTGGAAGCTACCTCACTGTGATGGTTTACTATGTACTGGAAGATACCTCACTGTGATGGTTTACTATGTACTGGAAGATACCTCACTGTGATGGTTTACTATGTACTGGAAGATACCTCACTGTGATGGTTTACTATGTACTGGAAGATACCTCACTATGATGGTTTACTATGTACTGGATTGGGAGATAAAGAGCAACATGTTGCAAACTCGTCCCCTGTATGAGAGTCATACAAGCGCACACTTTTCTTAAATATAAACATACCGAAACCGTACCTTGGCCCTCAAACCGTGAGACATACCAAACCATGGGCCAGCTGTACCGCTGCATCCCTAATAATGATCATGCTGTTTAATGAGCTTCTTGATATGCCACACCTGTCTTGGCAAAGGAGAAATGTTCACTAACCAATGTAAACAAAAGAAATGAGAGAAATAAGCTTTTTGTTTGTTTGGAACATTTTTTGGGATATTTTATTTCAGCTCATGAAACATGGGCCCAACACTTTACATGTTGTGTTTTAAATGTTATATTTTTTGTTCAGTGAAGATAGTGTAGTGTTTTTGACAAGTTTTCATTCTACTGTACATCATTTGAAATGTTGCCCAGGTTGTGCTTTGTGATGCTTTGAGGGTCCAATACAGGGGATACATTTACTCAGATTATTTAGTGATTCTGGTCTGAATATACAGTAGGGAAGCAGTAGTCAAGCTAACATTTTAGACTCTATAATAAGCTATAATGTAGCATTGTAGTTTAACAACTATATATTTTTTAAATCACATAATTTCTTTAAGATTTGCAGGCATCCCATTGCAGTATCATCCACATTACACTAAATGCAAATCCAGCAAAATCCATATAATTTTTGCCCCATTTAAATCGGTGGCTCTTCCTCAAATTAGCTCGGATTTACTGGGACTAAGACAATGTTTTAAGGATGTTTCAATTTATTCCGTAAAACAAAGACAATATATATTTTTTCATTCTATCTCACCAAAACTAGTTAAGCAGCTTTGACTGTTGAACCATCCATATATTGTATAAACACCATCTATCAAACTGTCTAATCTAGACCATCCATATACTGTATAAACCCCATCTATCAAACTGTCTAATCTAGACCATCCATATACTGTATAAACCCCATCTATCAAACTGTCTAATCTAGACCATCCATATACTGTATAAACCCCATCTATCAAACTGTCTAATCTAGACCATCCATATACTGTATAAACCCCATCTATCAAACTGTCTAATCTAGACCATCCATATACTGTATAAACCCCATCTATCAAACTGTCTAATCTAGACCATCCATATACTGTATAAACCCCATCTATCAAACTGTCTAATCTAGACCATCCATATACTGTATAAACCCCATCTATCAAACTGTCTAATCTAGACCATCCATATACTGTATAAACCCCATCTATCAAACTGTCTAATCTTGACCATCCACACAGTCTGTGATTTGTAACAAAGTGGTGTCCCTCCCCACCACTTGTTTTGGTATACAGCTGTACATTGAACAGCTTCCCAAATCTCAGACTTTAGCTTTAACTAAAACACTATGCAGCCCCATAGTATAACAATGATATGGTGTTGATATGATATGTATTATGATTCTCATGATTCTACACTTATTGTGGTTATATACTGTTATTTATTGTGATTCGATGTTCCAAACATTGCTCACTATATGTCTGTGGCAGAGAGACTAGAATGAGAAAATAATGGAAATAACATTTCCTCCAAATATGTGCTTCCTATTTCAAATGAAAATGGAGAACAGTCTATGAAGGAAAATAAGAGTTTTGGTGCAGGGACAGCCAAGTAGCACAAAAACAATAGTTTGATATTGTTGATGTGATACGACATGATATATCGTGGAAAATAATATCCCGATATGTAACTATCCATTTTTTCCCTTCATTACTATTGGATGGGCGTTGCTGTTATAAATGTAGTTCCTTATTGACACCATTGAGGTAAGGTTTGTTAAGATGACAGATTAGTTTATCGTAGCTTCTGGTCACTACTGTATGTATATGCTTATCAAAAGGAAGACAATGAAATATAATGATTAAAGATATGCTTTTTATTCTAATGTCCAGAAGCAGATGTAGCAGAAAAGGAACAACACATAACAAATGTAGTGTGTATAAAATAGTGAAGGTGAAACACCCTGAAACACTATTATCTCCCCATAATATTAGATTGTTCCATTAATCAAAGATATAATTCATCCTTTAAATCCAATATGATTCTTTCCTTTATTGTGATAAAATGTGAAAACAACGCATGTTGACCCAAGCTGACAGGACTGTTTTAATATTCCTATCTAATGGATGCTTCATGAGAATTTGAACTGAATGAATTTTGAATACATTAAGAAATATTTTATTACTGCTTCAAGTGAGGAATCACCTCAAAAATACTTCCAAAGTACTCAAAACATTCAAATTCATTCAGTGAAATAAAAGTGAAATAAAAAACATATAGTGAAATAAAAACTGTTCTGTCAGCGTCTATCAAACATCCGTCCAACATATAGGGTCAGTTTCCTAGACCAAGAGTAAGTTTACTCCTGGACTAAAAAGCATTTTCCCCCTAATAAATAGGAGTTACTGTTTCCAGTGCTGTTTGCAGTGTACTGTTTCCAGCCCCTTCCATGTCCACCAATCCCCAGTGGGCTCCGATGGAGGTGATCCCGGCACCGTTGAAGCGACCGCTGAGGATCCTCAGCTCATTGCCCATGTTGGTTGGGTAGAAGTTGAAGGAGACCTGGTTGGGCAGGCCGGCTGACAGAGTGCGCCCCATGTTGGTGGTTAACACCAGGTAGCAGATGTAGTCTGCTGGGTTGTACTTCCCAGACACCTCAACGATGGCCTCATCATTAAACAGCTCCATCACCTGCTTTACACTCCCTTCGTTACCGAACACAGGAGACCAGGTGTTGCCGTATTTCAGCTGGAACCTAAAACAGAGGAAGCTTTTCACGTTGGTTGTGTTTTGATAAGGCACATTCAGACCGAGACAGCAGGTAGCATCAGAGAATATCAAGGAATTACATTTTACATTGTCCTCTGGGTTAGATACGATAACAATATTGTTTGGTCATAAACTGAATATGTAATAAACACAACAAAGAAAGAAAGAAAGTCTGTTGTGCAGTGTAGTTGGACTGAGTCAGTGGTGTTTGTTGGATAGTGTAGTTGGACTGAGTCAGTGGTGTTTGTTGGGTAGTGTAGTTGGACTGAGTCAGTGGTGTTTGTTGGGTAGTGTAGTTGGACTGAGTCAGTGGTGTTTGTTGGATAGTGTAGTTGGACTGAGTCAGTGGTGTTTGTTGGATAGTGTAGTTGGACTGAGTCAGTGGTGTTTGTTGGATAGTGTAGTTGGACTGAGTCAGTGGTGTTTGTTGGATAGTGTAGTTGGACTGAGTCAGTGGTGTTTGTTGGATAGTGTAGTTGGACTGAGTCAGTGGTGTTTGTTGGATAGTGTAGTTGGACTGAGTCAGTGGTGTTTGTTGGATAGTGTAGTTGGACTGAGTCAGTGGTGTTTGTTGGATAGTGTAGTTGGACTGAGTCAGTGGTGTTTGTTGGATAGTGTAGTTGGACTGAGTCAGTGGTGTTTGTTGGATAGTGTAGTTGGACTGAGTCAGTGGTGTTTGTTGGATAGTGTAGTTGGACTGAGTCAGTGGTGTTTGTTGGGTAGTGTAGTTGGCCCCCAATGGTGGAACAAACTCCCTCGCCAGGACAGCGGAGTCAATCACCACCTTCCGGAGACACCTGAAACCCCACCTCTTTAACTCACCTAACCTTCCATAAGGTGAATGCACACCTAAGAGCGACAGTGGTGTTTGTTGGATAGTGTAGTTGGACTGAGTCAGTGGTGTTTGTTGGATAGTGTAGTTGGACTGAGTCAGTGGTGTTTGTTGGATAGTGTAGTTGGACTGAGTCAGTGGTGTTTGTTGGATAGTGTAGTTGGACTGAGTCAGTGGTGTTTGTTGGATAGTGTAGTTGGACTGAGTCAGTGGTGTTTGTTGGATAGTGTAGTTGGACTGAGTCAGTGGTGTTTGTTGGATAGTGTAGTTGGACAGAGTCAGTGGTGTTTGTTGGGTAGTGTAGTTGGACTGAGTCAGTGATGTCAGAGTCTGCTCACCCGCTGATGTAGTTGTTGCTGTTGTAGTTGTAGTAGTAGTAGTAGTAGTAGTTGTTGTTGTTGGTCTCCCACACTCTGACTCCCGTGATGCGTCCCTCACCGTAGGAAGCAAATGGAGTGCCAAGTCCTTGACCCACAGCAGAGGAATACGAGTAGGGGTCTTTGATGGCTAAAATAACATGGCCAATATGTTTACTATATTTACTATATTAATAATACATATTTATATATACATCATTTTATTTTTACCAACACATTTCTGAAAGATCTTTACATTATGAATAAAGTGCAGATGAATTAACTGAAGTACATTCTGCAATGATTTAATACATTAGTTCATGTCTCCAAGAAGAACTCCTAAGTCTAACTGAAAAAGACAAATTGGTGAAAGCACAAAAGCTATTATGTTATCATTGTAATTCAGAATTGTATTTTTATAACTCACGCAAAGCCAAGCAGCCAGCCAAGAACATTGTGACAACCAGGATTAAGAACATTCTGCAAAAGTGAGGCATCATCACTTAAGACCTTTAATTTCAGTCAATTTCACTCTCACTCCGTTTCACTTTAAATGGTAAAACTTTAAATAATATAGTTAATAATGTTTTTCATAGTAGTTTGTCAAAACAAATAAGTCATTTTACCTGTCAGGTCAGTGTTTCCTAGGAGGGAAAAGAAAATAACCTTTTAAATTGTGATGTAACTAACAACAAACCATTGTTGAATGTGAAATGTTATAAAACGTCTCTAAAAAGTTGAACCTCGTCTTGTTTACTACAATCACTCTTGCAGTGTTAAGCTACTGTCACATTAAAAATAATGTCAGATCATTGAATTTCAATTTAGAGGCAAAAGGGCCAAAATGTTTGTGCCCAAGTACCAAGAGATAATGAGTATTAACTTCATAACATTTCCCACACCAGTATTATGCATTAAATACAAGTGCACATTTTCAATTTAGTTAGTTGTGTAGTTACCCACAGTGCTATCTTGAGATGTGTGTGAAAACCTGTGAAAGCTTCTTGTCTCTCTGTCTCTGCCAGGTCCTTCTAGTCTACTGCTTCCTCTAAGAACTGCATTTATACCTGCTGAACATTACATCAGCTCTAGATGGAAGGATCATGACAAAGAACACGTTTAGTCAGTCACTATTGAGAAGTCAGACATTGTTTACTAATTGGTCGAGCTACTTTGGGAGGGAGTATCAAGGAAATACTATAAGGAAATAATAATTGTGTTCTTTTGAATTTGTAACAAATTAATGATCTGAAATAGGGATTAAAAAAATATACAATCTAGCAACCGAAGAATTAAAAGAATATACCAAAATTGTATGAATGTGTACGAAAATCGCTCAAAATCAGTCTCTCAATCTTCAGTTGTTTTATTACACCAAGAGGAACTCCTTCCCTTCAAACATTAACATGCTGAAAAATACATGTGGATCTGATCATTAACAGGATGGTTAGTTCATTGGTTTGCTCAAATACCTACAGTATTTTATTGTAGAACATTTGTTTCAGTACACGTATTTCAATTTAATTCTAGATGTACAGACGAGATTCTCAATTTTTCGTCTCCATTATTGTCCAATGTTTTCGTTAGTCTGTTACAATATTCACATCTTCATTAAATCACTGGCAACCTGTTCATGTTACTACAGGATAACAATCTGATTTATTTTTCTGCAAACTAACCAGAAAAATATCAGTAGAAGCTACAAAGTGATAAAATAAAAGTTTGTATACAAATGACAAGATGAAATACCCCGAGGAACTTGTTACTACCTATCCATAATATTTGATGGTTCAATTAACACATTAATAGAAATATATAATGTAGGACTTAAGTGCTAAAAAGTAAAAATACATTTAAAAAAAGATAAATTAAAAGGTCAATATAAATCAAAATTGCAATTTTAACAACTTTACTGGATGTAAGTTGAGTTATCTATTTTCTTTTAGTTGGGATAAAATGTGCATTTATCTCAATAACTACCCATTGGGCACAAACTGGTTGAATAAATGTTGTTTCCACATCATTTTAATGAAATTATGTTGAACCAATGTGGAGTAGACTTTGAATTGTCGTCTGTGCCCAGCTGGTAGCTTCCCTTACTATAAGGGCACAAGGCGAGACCCAAATGCAGACACAGGACGCAGATGGTTGAGCTCTGATATTTATTATAACAAAGAGAGTAGGCAAAGCCAGGTCGGGGTCAGGCGAGAGTTCATAAACCAGGTCAGAGACCAAACAGTACCAGGCCATAGGCAGTCTCGAAGTCAGGCCAGGCAGGGGTCAGGAACTAGATCTGAGTCCAAAACAGTATACAAGGGGATAGGCAGGCTGGTAGTCAGAACAGGCAGAGAGGTCAGGCAGGCGGGTTCGGAGTCAGGACAGGCAAGAGTTGAATCCAGGAGGAATAGAAATGAACAGAGGTTGGTAAAAATAGGGGCAAGGAAAACCGCTGGTTGACTGGCACAGAGAGACAGGAAACACAGGGATAAATACACTAGGGATAATTAGCGACACCTGGAGGGGGTGGAGACAATCACAAGGACAGGTGAGCCAGATCAGGGTGTGACACATACAAAACATTTGTTTGCAGTACAACGCTAAGATAACAAGCTGAACTAACGTATATTAAATGTATTTTGATAAACTCAAACATACTCATCTTTTAATTTGTTGTGGTAAATACAACCTCAAATGTGACCCGTACATAACCCTCCTCCTTCATTGGGGTAACCTCAAATGTGACCCGTACATAACCCTCCTCCTTCATTGGGGTAACCTCAAATGTGACCCGTACATAACCCTCCTCCTTCATTGGGGTAACCTCAAATGTGACCCGTACATAACCCTCCTCCTTCATTGGGGTAACCTCAAATGTGACCCGTACATAACCCTCCTCCTTCATTGGGGTAACCTCAAATGTGACCCGTACATAACCCTCCTCCTTCATTGGGGTAACCTCAAATGTGACCCGTACATAACCCTCCTCCTTCATTGGGGTAACCTCAAATGTGACCCGTACATAACCCTCCTCCTTCATTGGGGTAACCTCAAATGTGACCCGTACATAACCCTCCTCCTTCATTGGGGTAACCTCAAATGTGACCCGTACATAACCCTCCTCCTTCATTGGGGTAACCTCAAATGTGACCCGTACATAACCCTCCTCCTTCATTGGGGTAACCTCAAATGTGACCTCTCCTCCTTCATTGGGGTAACCTCAAATGTGACCCGTACATAACCCTCCTCCTTCATTGGGGTAACCTCAAATGTGACCCGTACATAACCCTCCTCCTTCATTGGGGTAACCTCAAATGTGACCCGTACATAACCCTCCTCCTTCATTGGGGTAACCTCAAATGTGACCCGTACATAACCCTCCTCCTTCATTGGGGTAACCTCAAAAATGACCCGTGCATATTTAGAAAATAATCAATGATACCCTAAACCTCCTCCTTCATTGGGGTAACCTCAAATGGCTCACCCTCCTCCTTAAACCTCAAATACCGTACATAAAAACAGTCCTCCTTCATTGGGGTAACCTCAAATGTCAAACCTCTTCAAATCAAATGGGTCAGTTCCTCCCATTGGGGTAATCCAGATACATAACCCTCCTCCTTTTGGGGTAACTCTTTGACTAAAAATCATGCTCAATGGAGAATCTCCACTAAAAGGAACTAACTCAAAGGTTTAATCTCCTTCACCTCAAATGGGAACCAACCTAAAGATTGAGACATACTTTTCCCCTCAAATTATTTCCAGCCTTTTTCCAATTGGGGTACACCAATACCCTCCTCCTTCATTGGGGTAGGCTCAAATGGACCCTCCTCCTTCATTGGGTAACCTCAAATGTGACCCGTACATAACCCTCCATGTCGGCATAACCCTCCTCCTTCATTGGGGTAACCTCAAATGTGACAGCTAAGCCTCCTTCAGCTCATTCATGGGTAAAAGTTGAAGGAGACATGGTAGGGCTCCTCCTTCATTGGGGTAACCTCGGTAAGCGCCCCCTGTTGGGGTAACACCAAAGATGTGAGTTTCCTTCAGGGTTGTACTTCCCAGACACCTGGGCATAACGGCTCCATCTCCTGCTCTTCACCAGCATCGTGACCAAACTTCAGGAGACCGGTTGTAGCCGTATCTCAGCAGGAACCACCTCCTCAGGGGGAAATAACATACACGTTTTACCTGTCAGGTCAACCACCCCTAGGGGGAAATAACATAACGTTTTACCTGTCAGGTCAACCACCCCTCTAAACAGGGGGAAATAACATACACGTTTTACCCTGTCAGGTCAACCACCCCTATTGGGGGGAAATAACATACACTTTTTACCTGTCAGGTCAACCACCCCTTCATTTACCTGTCAGGTCAACCACCCCTAGGGGGAACCCTAGGGGGAAAAAAATAGTCAGGTTATTTCCCGGGAACCATAACATACACGTTTTACCTGTCACGTTTTTACCTGTCAGGTCAACCACCCCTCCGTTTTACCTGTCAGGTCAACCACCCCTATTGGGGGGGGAATAACAACACGTTTTACCTGTCAGGTCAACCACCCCTAGGGGGGAAATAACATACACGTTTTACCTGTCAGGTCAACCACCCCTAGGGGGAAATAACATACACGTTTTACCTGTCAGGTCAACCACCCCTAGGGGGGGAAATAACATACACGTTTTACCTGTCAGGTCAACCACCCCTGGGGAAATAACATACACGTTTTACCTGTCAGGTCAACAACCCCCTAGGGGGAAATAACATACACGTTTTCCTTCATCAACCTGTCAGGTCAACCCCTAGGGGGGGTAACATACAAATGTCAACCACCCCTAGGAGGAAATAACATACCCTGTCAGGTCAACCACCCCTAGGGGGAAATAACATACACGTTTTACCTGTCAGGTCAACCACCCCTAGGGAGGAAATAACATACACGTTTTACCTGTCAGGTCAACCACCCCTAGGGGGAAATAACATACACGTTTTACCTGTCAGGTCAACCACCCCTAGGGGGAAATAACATACACGTTTTACCTGTCACCCCTAGGGTCACCCCTGTCAGGTCAACATAACATACACGTTTTTTCAGGTCAACCACCCCTAGGGGGAAATAACATACACGTTTTACCTGTCAGGTCAACCACCCCTAGGGAGGAAATAACATACACGTTTTACCTGTCAGGTCAACCACCCCTAGAGGGCAAATAACATACACGTTTTACCTGTCAGGTCAACCACCCCTAGGGGGAAATAACATACACGTTTTACCTGTCAGGTCAACCACCCTAGGGGGAAATAACATCCATTTTACCTGTCAGGTCAACCACCCCTAGGGAATACACGTTTTACCTGTCAGGTCAACCACCCCTAGGGGGAAATAACATACACGTTTTACCTGTCAGGTCAACCACCCCTAGGGAGGAAATAACATACACGTTTTACCTGTCAGGTCAACCACCCCTAGGGGGAAATAACATACACGTTTTACCTGTCAGGTCAACCACCCCTAGGGGGAAATAACATACACGTTTACCTTCAGGTCAGGAAATCACACGTTTTACCTGTCAGGTCAACCCCCTAGGGGGAAATAACATACGTTTTACCTGTCAGGTCAACCACCCCTAGGGGGAATAAATAACCACGTTTTACCTGTCAGGTCAACCACCCCTAGGGGGAATAACATACACGTTTTACCTGTCAGGTCAACCACCCCTAGGGGGAAATAACATACACGTTTTACCTGTCAGGTCAACCACCCCTAGGGGGAAATAACATACACGTTTTACCTGTCAGGTCAACCACCCCCTCACGTTTTACCTTCAGGTCAACCACCCCTAGGGGGGAAATAACATACACGTTTTACCTGTCAGGTCAACCATGATAACATACACGTTTTACCTGTCAGGTCAACCACCCCTAGGGGGAAATAACATACACGTTTTACCTGTCAGGTCAACCACCCCTAGGGAGGAAATAACATACACGTTTTACCTGTCAGGTCAACCACCCCTAGAGGGCAAATAACATACACGTTTTACCTGTCAGGTCAACCACCCCTAGGGGGGGGAAATAACATACACATTTTACCTGTCAGGTCAACCACCCCTAGGGGGGGAAATAACATACACATTTTACCTGTCAGGTCAACCACCCCTAGGGAGGAAATAACATCACGTTTTACCTGTCAGGTCAACCACCCCTCACACGTTTTACCTGTCAGGTCAACCACCCCTAGGGAGGAAATAACATACACGTTTTACCTGTCAGGTCAACCACCCCTTGGGGGAAATAACATACACGTTTTACCTGTCAGGTCAACCACCCCTAGGGGGAAATAACATACAACCTGTCAGGTCAACCACCCCTAGGGGGGGAATAACATACACGTTTTACCTGTCAGGTCAACCACCCCTAGGGGGGGGGGATAACATACACGTTTTACCAGTCAGGTCAACCACCCCTAGGGGGGGGAATAACATACACATTTTACCTGTCACGTTTTACCTGTCAGGTCAACCACCCCTAGGGGGAGAAATAACATACACGTTTTACCTGTCAGGTCAACCACCCCTAGGGGGGGAAATAACATACACGTTTTACCTGTCAGGTCAACCACCCCTAGGGGGAAATAACATACACGTTTTACCTGTCAGGTCAACCACCCCTAGGGGGAATAACATACACGTTTTACCTGTCAGGTCAACCACCCCTAGGGGGACATAACATACACGTTTTGTCAACCACCCCTAGGGGGACCACGTTTTACCTGTCAGGTCAACCACCCCTCCTACACGTTTTACCTGTCAGGTCAACCACCCCAGGGAGGAAATAACATACACGTTTTACCTGTCAGGTCAACCACCCCTAGGGGGAAATAACATACACGTTTTACCTGTCAGGTCAACCACCCCTAGAGGGGGAATAACATACACGTTTTACCTGTCAGGGTCAACCACCCCTAGGGGGAATATCATACATGTTTTACCTGTCAGGTCAACCACCCCTAGGGAGGAAATAACATACACGTTTTACCTGTCAGGTCAACCACCCCTAGGGGGAAATAACATACACGTTTTACCTTCAGGTTGGGGAAATAACATCAAATGTGTCAACCACCCTAGAGGGGAAATAACATAACACCTGTCAGGTCAACCACCCCTAGGGAGGAAAATCATTTTACCTGTCAGGTAAACCACCCCTAGGGGGAAATAACAAATGTTTTACCTGTCAGGTCAACCACCCTAGGGGGAAATAACATCCTTCTGTGGGGTCAACCACCCCAGGGAGGAGATAACATAAACGACTTGTCAGGTCAACCACCCCTAGGGAGGAAAATAACCTACACGTTTTACCAGTCAGGTCAACCACCCCTAGGGGGGAATAACATACACGTTTTACCTGTCAGGTCAACCACCCCTAGGGGGAAATAACATCACGTTTTACCTGTCAGGTCAACCACCCCAGGGAGGAGATAACATAAAAATGTGTCAACCACCCTAGGGAGGAAAATAACATACACGTTTTACCAGTCAGGTCAACCACACCTAGGGGGAATAACATACACGTTTTACCTGTCAGGTCAACCACCCCTAGGGGGAAATAACATACACACCTGTCAGGTCAACCACCCTAGGGGGAAATAACATAACCCTCCGTTTTTCCTTCAACCATGGGGGGGGGGATAACATCAACGTTTTACCTGTCAGGTCAACCACCCCTAGGGGGGGAAATAACATAGGGGGAAATAACATACACGTTTTACCTGTCAGGTCAACCACCCCTAGGGGGAAATAACATACACGTTTTACCTGTCAGGTCAACCACCCCTAGAGGGGGGAATAACATACACGTTTTACCTGTCAGGTCAAACCCATAGGGGGAAATAACATCCGTTTTACCTGTCAGTTTGGGGAAATAACATACGTTTTACCTGTCAGGTCAACCACCCCTAGGGGGAAATAACATACACGTTTTACCTGTCAGGTCAACCACCCCTAGGGAGGAAATAACATACACGTTTTACCTGTCAGGTCAACCACCCCTAGGGGGAAATAACATACACGTTTTACCTGTCAGGTCAACCACCCCTAGTGAGGAAATAACCCTCCTCCTTCAGGTCAACCACCCCTAGGGGAAATAACCTCACGTTTTACCTGTCAGGTCAACCACCCCTAGAGGGGAAATAACATAACGTTTCACCTTCAGGTTAGGGGGTAACCTCAACCTGTCAGGTCAACCACCCCTAGTGGGGGAATAACATACACGTTTTACCTGTCAGGTCAACCACCCCTAGTAGGGGGAATAACATACCCACGTTTTACCTGTCAGGTCAACCATAGGGGGAAATAACATACACGTTTTACCTGTCAGGTCAACCACCCCTAGGGGGAAATAACATACACGTTTTACCTGTCAGGTCCTTCATTGGTTTTACTTGTCAGGTCAACCAACCTAGGGAGGAAAAATGTTTGACCTGTCAGGTCAACCACCTCCTTCATTGTCAGGTAACCACCCCTAGGGGGAAATAAATACACGTTTTACCTGTCAGGTCAACCACCCCAGGGAGGAGATAACATAACTTGTCAGGTCAACCACACCTAGGGAGGAAAATAACTTTTGGGGTCAACCACCCCTAGTAGGGGGAATAACATACACGTTTTACCTGTCAGGTCAACCACCCCTAGGGGGGAAATAACATACACGTTTTACCTGTCAGGTCAACCACCCCTAGGGGGGGAAATAACATACACGTTTTACCTGTCAGGTCAACCACCCCAGGGAGGAGATAATATACACGTTTTACTTGTCAGGTCAACCACACCTAGGGGGGAATAACATACACGTTTTACCTGTCAGGTCAACTACCCCTAGGGGGAAATAACATACACACCTGTCAGGTCAACCACCCCTAGAGGGCAAATAACATCACGTTTTACCTTCAGGTCAACCATTGGGGGAAATAACTCAAATGTTTGACCTGTCAGGTCAACCACCCCAGGGAGGAGATAATAACCCTCCTCCTTCAGGTTAGGGAGGAAAATAAATGTTTTACCTGTCAGGTCAACCACCCCTAGGGGGGAAATAACATACACGTTTTACTTGTCAGGTCAACCACCCCTAGGGGGGGAAATAACATACACGTTTTACCTGTCAGGTCAACCACCCCAGGGAGGAGATAACATACACGTTTTACTTGTCAGGTCAACCACACCTAGGGAGGAAAATAACATACACGTTTTACCTGTCAGGTCAACCACCCCTAGTAGGGGGGAATAACATACACGTTTTACCTGTCAGGTTGGGGAAATAACATACACGTTTTACCTGTCAACCACCCCTAGGGGGAAATAACATACACGTTTTACCTGTCAGGTCAACCACCCAGGGAGGAGATAATATACACGTTTTACTTGTCAGGTCAACCACACCTAGGGGGAATCCACGTTTTACCTGTCAGGTCAACCACCCCAAGGGGGGAAATAACATACATGTTTTACCTGTCAGGTCAACCACCCCTAGGGGGGGAAATAACATACACGTTTTACCTGTCAGGTCAACCACCCCAGGGAGGAGATAACATAAACGTTTTACTTGTCAGGTCAACCACCCCTAGGGGGGGAAATAACATACACGTTTTACCTGTCAGGTCAACCACCCCTAGGGGGGAAATAACATACACGTTTTACCTGTCAGGTCAACCACCCCTAGGGAGGAAATAACATACACGTTTTACCTGTCAGGTCAACCACCCCTAGGGAGGAAATAACATACACGTTTTACCTGTCAGGTCAACCACCCCTAGGGGGAGAAATAACATACACGTTTTACCTGTCAGGTCAACCACCCCTAGGGGGAGAAATAACATACACGTTTTACCTGTCAGGTCAACCACCCCTAGGGGGGGAAATAACATACACGTTTTACCTGTCAGCTCAACCACCCCTAGGGAGGAAATAACATACACGTTTTACCTGTCAGGTCAACCACCCCTAGGGGGGGGGGGGGAATAACATACACGTTTTACCTGTCAGGTCAACAACCCCTAGGGGGAGAAATAACATACACATTTTACCTGTCAGGTCAACCACCCCTAGGGGGGGAAATAACATACACGTTTTACCTGTCAGGTCAACCACCCCAGGGAGGAGATAACATAAACGTTTTACTTGTCAGGTCAACCACCCCTAGGGAGGAAAATAACATACACGTTTTACCAGTCAGGTCAACCACCCCTAGGGGGGGAATAACATACACGTTTTACCTGTCAGGTCAACCACCCCTAGGGGGGAAATAACATACACGTTTTACCTGTCAGGTCAACCACCCCTAGGGGGGGAAATAACATACACGTTTTACCTGTCACGTTTTTACCTGTCAGGTCAACCACCCCTAGGGGGGGATAACATACACGTTTTACCTGTCAGGTCAACCACCCCTAGGGGGAAATAACATACACGTTTTACCTGTCAGGTCAACAACCCCTAGGGGGAAATAACATACATGTTTTACCTGTGGGTCAACCACCCCTAGGGGGAAATAACATACACGTTTTACCTGTCAGGTCAACCACCCCTAGAGGGGGGGAATAACCACGTTTTACCTGTCAGGTCAACCACCCATAGGGGGGGGGAAATAACATACACGTTTTACCTGTCAGTTCAACAACCCCTAGGGGGGGAAATAACATACACGTTTTACCTGTCAGGTCAACCACCCCTAGGGGGGAAATAACATACACGTTTTACCTGTCAGGTCAACCACCCCTAGAGGGGAAATAACATACACGTTTCACCTGTCAGGTCAACCACCCCTAGGGGAGAAAATAACATACACGTTTTACCTGTCAGGTCAACCACCCCTAGGGGGGAAATAACATACATGTTTTACCTGTCAGGTCAACCACCCCTAGGGGGGGAAATAACATACACGTTTTACCTGTCAGGTCAACCACCCCAGGGAGGAGATAACATAAACGTTTTACTTGTCAGGTCAACCACCCCTAGGGAGGAAAATAACATACACGTTTTACCAGTCAGGTCAACCACCCCTAGGGGGGGAATAACATACACGTTTTACCTGTCAGGTCAACCACCCCTAGGGGGGGAAATAACATACACGTTTTACCTGTCAGGTCAACCACCCCAGGGAGGAGATAACATAAACGTTTTACTTGTCAGGTCAACCACCCCTAGGGAGGAAAATAACATACACGTTTTACCAGTCAGGTCAACCACACCTAGGGGGAATAACCACGTTTTACCTGTCAGGTCAACCACCCCTAGGGGGGAAATAACATACACGTTTTACCTGTCAGGTCAACCACCCCTAGGGGGGGAAATAACATACACGTTTTACCTGTCACGTTTTTACCTGTCAGGTCAACCACCCCTAGGGGGGGGGAAATAACATACACGTTTTACCTGTCAGGTCAACCACCCCTAGGGGGGAAATAACATACACGTTTTACCTGTCAGGTCAACCACCCCTAGGGGGAAATAACATACACGTTTTACCTGTCAGGTCAACCACCCCTAGGGGGGAAATAACATACACGTTTTACCTGTCAGGTCAACCACCCCTAGAGGGGGGAATAACATACACGTTTTACCTGTCAGGTCAACCACCCATAGGGGGAAATAACATACACGTTTTACCTTTCAACAACCCCTAGGGGGAAATAACATACACGTTTTACCTGTCAGGTCAACCACCCCTAGGGGGAAATAACATACACGTTTTACCTGTCAGGTCAACCACCCCTAGGGAGGAAATAACATACACGTTTTACCTGTCAGGTCAACCACCCCTAGGGGGGAAATAACATACACGTTTTACCTGTCAGGTCAACCACCCCTAGTGAGGAAATAACATACACGTTGTACCTGTCAGGTCAACCACCCCTAGAGGGGAAATAACATACACGTTTTACCTGTCAGGTCAACCACCCCTAGAGGGGAAATAACATACACGTTTTACCTGTCAGGTCAACCACCCCTAGGGGGGAATAACATACACGTTTTACCTGTCAGGTCAACCACCCCTAGTGGGGGAATAACATACACGTTTTACCTGTCAGGTCAACCACCCCTAGTAGGGGGGAATAACATACACGTTTTACCTGTCAGGTCAACCACCCCTAGGGGGGAAATAACATACACGTTTTACCTGTCAGGTCAACCACCCCTAGGGGGGGAAATAACATACACGTTTTACCTGTCAGGTCAACCACCCCAGGGAGGAGATAACATACACGTTTTACTTGTCAGGTCAACCACACCTAGGGAGGAAAATAACATACACGTTTTACCTGTCAGGTCAACCACCCCTAGGGGGGAAATAACATACACGTTTTACTTGTCAGGTCAACCACCCCTAGGGGGGGAAATAACATACACGTTTTACCTGTCAGGTCAACCACCCCAGGGAGGAGATAACATACACGTTTTACTTGTCAGGTCAACCACACCTAGGGAGGAAAATAACATACACGTTTTACCTGTCAGGTCAACCACCCCTAGGGGGGAAATAACATACACGTTTTACCTGTCAGGTCAACCACCCCTAGGGGGGAAATAACATACACGTTTTACCTGTCAGGTCAACCACCCCTAGGGGGGGAAATAACATACACGTTTTACCTGTCAGGTCAACCACCCCAGGGAGGAGATAATATACACGTTTTACTTGTCAGGTCAACCACACCTAGGGGGGAATAACATACACGTTTTACCTGTCAGGTCAACCACCCCTAGGGGGAAATAACATACACGTTTTTGTACCTGTCAGGTCAACCACCCCTAGAGGGCAAATAACATACACGTTTTACCTGTCAGGTCAACCACCCCTAGGGGGAAATAACATACACGTTTTACCTGTCAGGTCAACCACCCCTAGGGGGGAAATAACATACACGTTTTACCTGTCAGGTCAACCACCCCTAGGGAGGAAATAACATACACGTTTTACCTGTCAGGTCAACCACCCCTAGGGGGAAATAACATACACGTTTTACCTGTCAGGTCAACCACCCCCTGTCAGGTCAACCACCCCTAGGGGAAATAACATACACGTTTTACCTGTCAGGTCAACCACCCCTAGGGGGGAAATAACATACACGTTTTACCTGTCAGGTCAACCACCCCTAGGGGGAAATAACATACACGTTTTACCTGTCAGGTCAACCACCCCTAGGGGGGAAATAACATACACGTTTTACCTGTCAGGTCAACCACCCCTAGGGGGGGAAATAACATACACGTTTTACCTGTCAGGTCAACCACCCCTAGGGAGGAAATAACATACACGTTTTACCTGTCAGGTCAACCACCCCTAGGGGGAAATAACATACACGTTTTACCTGTCAGGTCAACCACCCCTAGGGGGGGAAATAACATACACGTTTTACCTGTCAGGTCAACCACCCCTAGGGGGAAATAACATACACGTTTTACCTGTCAGGTCAACCACCCCTAACGTTTTACCTGTCAGGTCAACCATAGGGGGGAAATAACATACACGTTTTACCTGTCAGGTCAACCACCCCTAGGGGGAAATAACATACACGTTTTACCTGTCAGGTCAACCACCCCTAGGGGGAAAGAAATAACGTTTTACCTGTCAGGTCAACCACCCCTAGGGGGAAATAACATTTTACCTGTCAGGTCAACCACCCCTAGGGGGAAATAACATACACGTTTTACCTGTCAGGTCAACCACCCCAGGGAGGAAATAACATACACGTTTTACCTGTCAGGTCAACCACCCCTAGGGGGAAAATAACATACACGTTTTACCTGTCAGGTCAACCACCCCTAGGGGGGAATAACATACACGTTTTACCTGTCAGGTCAACCACCCCTAGGGGGAAATAACATACACGTTTTACCTGTCAGGTCAACCACCCCTAGGGGGAAATAACATACGTTTTACGTTTTACCTGTCAGGTCAACCACCCCTAGGGGGGGGGGATAACATACCTGTCAGGTCAACCACCCCTAGGGGGAAATAACATACACGTTTTACCTGTCAGGTCAACCACCCCTAGGGGGAAATAACATACACGTTTTACCTGTCAGGTCAACCACCCCTAGGGGGAAATAACATACACGTTTTACCTGTCAGGTCAACCACCCCTAGGGGGAAATAACATACACGTTTTACCTGTCAGGTCAACCACCCCTCAGAGGGGGGAAATAACATACACGTTTTACCTGTCAGGTCAACCACCCCTAGGGGGAATAACATACACGGTCAGGTCAAATAGGGGGAAATAACATACACGTTTTACCTGTCAGGTCAACCACCCCTAGGGGGAAATAACATACACGTTTTACCTGTCAGGTCAACCACCCCTAGGGGGAAATAACATACACGTTTTACCTGTCAGGTCAACCACCCCTAGGGGGAAATAACATACACGTTTTACCTGTCAGGTCAACCACCCCTAGGAAATAACATACACGTTTTACCTGTCAGGTCAACCACCCCTAGGGGGAAATAACATACACGTTTTACCTGTCAGGTCAACCACCCCTAGGGGGAAATAACATACACGTTTTACCTGTCAGGTCAACCACCCCTAGGGAGGAAATAACATACACGTTTTACCTGTCAGGTCAACCACCCCTAGGGGGAAATAACATACACGTTTTACCTGTCAGGTCAACCACCCCTAGGGGGGAAATAACATACACGTTTTACCTGTCAGGTCAACCACCCCTAGGGGGAAATAACAAATAACATACACGTTTTACCTGTCAGGTCAACCACCCCTAGGGGGAAATAACATACACGTTTTACCTGTCAGGTCAACCACCCCTAGGGGGAAATAACATACACGTTTTACCTGTCAGGTCAACCACCCCTAGGGGGAAATAACATACACGTTTTACCTGTCAGGTCAACCACCCCTAGGGGGAAATAACATACACGTTTTACCTGTCAGGTCAACCACCCCTAGGGGGGAAATAACATACACGTTTTACCTGTCAGGTCAACCACCCCTAGGGGGGAAATAACATACACGTTTTACCTGTCAGGTCAACCACCCCTAGGGGGGAAATAACATACACGTTTTACCTGTCAGGTCAACCACCCCTAGGGAGGAAATAACATACACGTTTTACCTGTCAGGTCAACCACCCCTAGAGGGGAAATAACATACACGTTTTACCTGTCAGGTCAACCACCCCTAGGGGGAAATAACATACACGTTTTACCTGTCAGGTCAACCACCCCTAGGGGGAAATAACATACACGTTTTACCTGTCAGGTCAACCACCCCTAGGGGGAAATAACATACACGTTTTACCTGTCAGGTCAACCACCCCTAGGGGGAAATAACATACACGTTTTACCTGTCAGGTCAACCACCCCTAGGGGGGGTCAAATAACATACACGTTTTACCTGTCAGGTCAACCACCCCTAGGGGGAATAACATACACGTTTTACCTGTCAGGTCAACCACCCCTAGGGGGAAATAACATACACGTTTTACCTGTCAGGTCAACCACCCCTAGGGGGAAATAACATACACGTTTTACCTGTCAGGTCAACCACCCCTAGGGGGGAAATAACATACACGTTTTACCTGTCAGGTCAACCACCCCTAGGGGGAAATAACATACACGTTTTACCTGTCAGGTCAACCACCCCTAGGGGGAAATAAATAACATACACGTTTTACCTGTCAGGTCAACCACCCCTAGGGGGAAAAATAACATACACGTTTCACCTGTCAGGTCAACCACCCCTAGGGGGAATAACATACACGTTTTACCTGTCAGGTCAACCACCCCTAGGGGGAAATAAATACACACCTGTCAGGTACCCCTAGGGGGAAATAACATACACGTTTTACCTGTCAGGTCAACCACCCCTAGAGGGGAAATAACATACACGTTTTACCTGTCAGGTCAACCACCCCTAGGGGGAATAACATACACGTTTTACCTGTCAGGTCAACCACCCCTAGGGGGAAATAACATACACGTTTTACCTGTTTTACCTGTCAGGTCAACCACCCCTAGGGGGAATAACATACACGTTTTACCTGTCAGGTCAACCACCCCTAGGGGGAAATAACATACACGTTTTACCTGTCAGGTCAACCACCCCTAGGGGGAAATAACATACACGTTTTACCTGTCAGGTCAACCACCCCTAGGGGGAATAACATACACGTTTTACCTGTCAGGTCAACCACCCCTAGGGGGAAATAACATACACGTTTTACCTGTCAGGTCAACCACCCCTAGGGGGAAATAACATACACGTTTTACCTGTCAGGTCAACCACCCCTAGGGGGGAAATAACATACACGTTTTACCTGTCAGGTCAACCACCCCTAGGGGGAATAACATACACGTTTTACCTGTCAGGTCAACCACCCCTAGGGGGAATAACATACACGTTTTACCTGTCAGGTCAACCACCCCTAGGGGGGAAATAACATACACACGTTTTACCTGTCAGGTCAACCACCCCTAGGGGGAATAACATACACGTTTTACCTGTCAGGTCAACCACCCCTAGGGGGAAATAACATACACGTTTTACCTGTCAGGTCAACCACCCCTAGTCAGGTCAACCACCCCTAGGGGGGGGGAAATAACATACACGTTTTACTTGTCAGGTCAACCACCCCTAGGGGGGAATAACATACACGTTTTACCTGTCAGGTCAACCACCCCTAGTAGGGGGGAATAACATACACATTTTACCTGTCAGGTCAACCACCCCTAGGGGGGAAATAGCATACACGTTTTACCTGTCAGGTCAACCACCCCTAGGGGGGGGGAATAACATACACGTTTTACCTGTCAGGTCAACCACCCCTAGGGGGGGGAATAACATACACGTTTTACCTGTCAGGTCAACCACCCCAGGGGGGGGGGAATAACATACACGTTTTACCTGTCAGGTCAACCACCCCTAGGGGGGGAATAACATACACGTTTTACCTGTCAGGTCAACCACCCCTAGGGGGGAATAACATACACGTTTTACCTGTCAGGTCAACCACCCCTGGGGGGGGGGGAATAACATACACGTTTTACCTGTCAGGTCAACCACCCCTAGGGGGAATAACATACACGTTTTACCTGTCAGGTCAACCACCCCTAGGGGGAATAACATACACGTTTTACCTGTCAGGTCAACCACCCCTAGGGGGGGAATAACATACACGTTTTACCTGTCAGGTCAACCACCCCTAGGGGGGGGATATAACATACACGTTTTGAATGGTGAAATGTGACCTAACAAACAACATGTACACCTGTTGAACATCCCATCAGCTCTCGGTGGAAGGAGCATGATGGAGAACAGCTTTATTCACTTACTATAAAATAAATCATGTAACAATTACGAAGACTTTACTGAGTTACTGTTCATTTAAGGAAAAGAGTCAATTGAAATAAATAAATGAGGCCCTAATCTATGGATTTCACATGACTGGGAATACAGATACAGTATGCATCTGTTGGTCACAGATACCTTTAAAACAAAGTAGGGGCGTGGCTCAGAAAATCATTCAGTATCTGGTGTGACAGGGTTGATCAGTGTAATGTGTGTTGTGGAATGTTGTCCCACTCCTTTTGAATGGCTGTGCAGAGTTCCTGGATATTGCTGTCATACACATTGATCCGGAGCATTCCAAACATGCTCAGTGGGTGACATGTCTGGTAAGTATGCAGGTCATGGAAGAACTGGGCCATTTTCTGCTTCCAGCTATTGTGTACAGATCCTTGCAACATGGGACTGTGCATTATCATGCTGGAACATGAGGTGAAGGCGGTGGATGAATGGCACGACAATGGGCCTCAAGATCTTGTCACGGTATCTCTGTGCATTAAAATTGCCAATGGTAAAATGCAAATGTGTTCACTGTCCATGGCTTATGCCTGCCCATACCATAACCCCACCGCCACCATGGGGCACTCTGATCACAATCAGCAAAGCGCTCGCCCACACGACGCCATGCACGTTGTCTGTGGTTGTGAGGCCGGTTGGACGCACTGCCAAATTAACATAAAATTATCTGGCAACATCTCTGGTGGACATTCCTGCATTTAGCATGCCAATTGCACGGTCCCTCAAAACTTGAGACATCAGTGATGTGTGACAAAATTGCATATTTTAGAGGGGCCTTTTATTGTCCCCAGCACAAGGTGTATCTGTAAAATAATCATGCTGTTGAATCAGCTTCTTGATATGTGATACGTGTCGCATGGGTGGATTGTCTTGGTAAAGGAGAAATTATCACTAACAGGGAAGTAAACACATTTGTGCACAACATGTTAGAGAAATACGCTTTTTGTGCGTATGGAACATTTCTGGGATCTTTCATTTCAGCTCATGAAACACGGGACCAACATTTTATATGTTGCATTTTTATTTTTTATTTAGTGTACAGTAGTTAGTTCACATGAAGATGTATGTAATTCATCTCTATTGAATAAAACATCTAAATCTAGACATTCTGGAGTCCTACTATGACAGTAAAATGGTCCTTCTGTAGCTCAGTTGGTAGAGCATGGCGCTTGTAACGCCAGGGTAGTGGGTTCGATTCCCGGGACCACCCATACGTAGAATGTATGCACACATGACTGTAAGTCGCTTTGGATAAAAGCGTCTGCTAAATGGCATATATTATATTATTATTATTATTATTATAAAATATAAGAACTGTAGTCTGTTGTCTACCCAAAGTTCATGACAATCACTGGATTATGTTGCATCATGCATTCCTGCTTGGACATGTTAGATGAAACAACTTGAATACCTCAGTAGTTTATTATTTATACTTCTTAATAAAGCAATAAGAATGACTTTATACGATGATTAATCAGGGCTGGTGTCCCCAACTGTAAAATGTTGTGACATCAGAGGGAAATGTTAGTCTGGAGCTCTGTAGTAGTAACACTTAGGGTAGATGTTCAGTCAGGGGGACACATGATTTAAAATATAGCCCAAGTTGTTAGATTTATTTTTATAAAGTATAAGGCTTAAGCAGAGAGACAGGTAGACAGAGAACAAGAAGAAGCACAGAGTGACAGCAGAGAAGATGCTGAGACAGATAGACATCACAACAGGGAGGCAAACCAAATGTGACTCACCACCTGGATTCGGTCTTATGTAGCAACATTTGAAAATGGTATTTTTACATTGGTAAAAAGTAGAGACTCAGAGATACAAAATGGTATATCATACACTGCATTTTTGAGGAACAATGGGAAAGTAATTCTGCTTTGAAAGTTGATAAACTTGTAAACTCACTTTTGAGAAAAAGGCCTTTGAATGTTTTGGTACCTACTGGAGAACTCTCCTTTGTCTACACCCATTCAGCATTGTTCACACACTCTTAAGCCAGCACCACCCATCTATTTAAGGATTCACATGTGAGGTCATGTGCTAAACAGTGAGTAGTGTAGTAAATATTTAAAGTGGTAGTAGCCAACAATATGGAAAAATTCCAGGTAAACAGAAAGTGTCCAGATTAAAAATACTTAATAAATATTAGATGGCGATTACCCAGACACACTTGTCTAAATTGATGGGCCATGTGAAAGAAATGCTATAACCCCCAGCCACGTCCAGTGGTGGAAAAGGTATTATGGTCATACTAGAGTAAATGTAATGATACCTTAATAGATAATGACAGAAGTAAAAGTAAAAGTCACCCAGTAAAATACTACTTGAGTAAAAGTCTAAAAGTATTTGGTTTTAAAAATACTTAAGTATCAAAAGTCAAAGTATAAATCATTTCAAATTCCATATATGTAACCTGACGGCCCAATTTTCTTATTTTATTGACGGATATCCAGGGTCACACTCCAACACTAATTTACAAATGAAGCATTTGTGTTAAGTGAGTCTGCCAGATCAAATGCAGTATGGATGACCAGGGATGTTCTCTTGTTACATTTCCTGTCATAATGTAACGAGTACTTTTGGCTGTCAGGGAAAATGTATGGAGTAAAAAGTACATTGTTTTTTTTCAGAATGTAGTGAAGTAGAAGAATTCCAGGTAAACAGAAAGATGGGAAAAATATGTAATAGTAAAGTAATGTAGATACCCCCAAAATACTTAAGTAGTACTTTAGACTGTGGTGGAGCTTGTGCATTTGTCCGCCAGGCACAATACCAAAGCACAAACTTGTTCTTGTTTTGGCCACTATAGTTATCACAATTCAGGTCCAACTGTGTTTCCCCAACTCTGTAGTTGGTGAAGAAATGGTGCATGTAGTTGATGACTGCGCTGCTGCCTTTGCTGGATGACATGCCTTCATCAATCAATAGTTTACTTGTTGGGGTATTCAGCAGACACCAAACAAGCCACACTTGTGAAGAGTTAAAAAGTAGATGGAACCTGGCTGCATAGGGTCAGAAGGATAGTGCGCCTGCAAACAACAAAATAACATTATGATAAATTACAATTCATTTTCTCACCCCTGTCAATCTGTCTTTCCACAGCTCAGTGAAAGGCATTTGCCTGCCTCCCATATACATATATGCTTTTCTTCTGTTGTGTGTGTATATCTATCTAGCCATCTATGTCCTTAATCAGTATAAAGGAGGAAATGTTGCTTACATGCAAAATCAAAGCTTGAAGTACTCCAAAGTGTTTTATCATCATTCTTTATATCATTAATCTTGGCTTCATAATACAGTTTCTTCTTCTTCCTCTCCTGTTGAGTTTAGTCACATAATTTCTACATTTTCTGTAAGTCAGCCAGTCAGATGAGCAGCCTCTCCTTTGGCACCATCTCTTTCAGTTATACAGTTTTTCAGTTCCTCATCAATCCATGGAGCCTTAACAGTTCGAAAAATAGGTTTCTTAACAGTTGCATGTTGATCAATAATTGGATAATTGGAAGAAGCAATTTTGTAAATGTATCAAGGGCAGCTTCTGGATGCTCTTTATTAATCACATCAGACCAACAAATATTTTTAACATCATCCACATAAGAGTCGCAGCAAAATATTTTTTAAAATCTTAAATAATCTTTTATACACTATTTTAGGCCCAGCTTTTGGAACTGTGTCTTTCCTGGATATAGCCACTATATTGTGATCACTGCATCTAATGGGTACGGATTCATCTTTAGAACAAAGTTCTACAGTTTTAGTAAAAATGTGATCAATACATGTGGATGATCTTGTTCCTGTAGTGTTTGTTAACACCCTGGTAGGTTGATTAATAACCTGAACCAGATTACAGTTTACAGTGAGAAGCTCCTCTTGAGCGGACTACATGATGAAAACGAGTCAATATTCAGGTCCCCAAGAAAGTAGACCTCTCTGTTTACATCACATACACTATCAAGCATTTCATACTGTACATATTATTTGGAAACGGACTGTTAGCACTTGGTGGCCTATAGCAACACCCCAAAAGAAAGGGCTTTAGATGTGCCAGGTGAACCTGTAACCACAACACTTCAATAACACTTGACATAGGATCTTCTCTAAGCATTACAGGGATATGGCTCCTCCTCTATAGCATTCCTGTCTCTTCTATAGATGTTATATCCTTGTATTGCTATTGCTGTATCATCAAAGAAATTATCCAAGTGAGTCTCAGAAATGGCTAATATATTCATCTTATCTGATGTTAGCAAGTTATTGATTTCATGAACCTTATTTCTAAGGCTACATACAGCACAGTATATTAAAATGGGCTATTTTCAGCCCTTTCCTGGGTAGCTTATCAGAGATAGACATAATATAGAAAAGATCAAACAAAGCAAGAGAACAAATACATTCAGCAGCCCATATGTGCTGCGGGGTTGTAGATCATTTCCTATTGAGCTGACATATGCAGTTTTCCCCTTGAATGCAGTCTCCACCAATGCAGGACATTGCCTTTACAGTTCAATCGCGCTATAAAGGGGAACTTCCGCGATACAGATTGAATTGAGCCCTGACTGAAAAAGACAATTTGAAGTGAAAACATAAAACTTATTAATTAATTATTATAATTCAGAATTGTATTGTTATTACTCATGCATTGCCAAACAGCTGGCCAAGAACACTGACAAACAGGTTTGAGAACATTCTGCTATCAGGTATGACCCAGAAACGATCAAAAGGTGATAGGCCCGTGGCAAAGCAGGGAAGGGTGTTGCAGGCGTTTTCCACCAACATGTGTTGTTGGGTGGAGCAGGAGAAGATGAGGATGTCATCAAGGTAGATGAAGACAAACCGGTTCTACATGTCGCAGAGAACATCATTAACCAGAGCCTGGAACACAGCAGGGGGCATTGCTGTTGCTGAGGCCAAATGGCATGACCAGATACTCGCAGTGACCGCTGGTCATATTGAAGGCTGTTTTCCACTCGTCCCCTTCCAGGATCCACACTAAGTGGTAGGCATTCCATATGGGGAGGCAGAAGGACAGAACATTTAGAGGCAATAGGGCCAAAATGTTTATTTCTTTAGAGTCTAAAACAATGGGTGGGTGGTTTAAACTGACATATGGAATTGTTTTAAAATGGTCATACTATGGATCATTTAGCTATTTGATTTAGAATTGTAGGACCCATTTTGGTATCCCCACATTTTTTAAACAATTATTTGATAAAATTATACAAAAATGTACCAAAATCAGATTAATTTGAAATAAATTGTCTATGTGTACATTTATTGACCTTAATTTGACCAATTTATTCTTATCAAGATGAAAAAGAAATCACGAGAGACCTGGCCAAAATAGCAGCACATAACGTTTCATATAAAGACACGTTGACAGCATAAAGACACCAACCACAACAACATAAAATCATCAATATACACATTGAGCAGATACAATGTTTGGAGGTGTATGGTGCATCTACAGGTATAACCGGGACAACACAGGGATTCATAACACCTTTATGAAACCAGCCATCACATAATGTAGGTATATTGTAGTACTCCTGTCCCTCAGACCAGTAATGGTTTCTTCTCTCCTGGTCAATAGCAGCCAATTAGGAGTTGGACTGGCTTTGGTCTGTGAAGACAATACAAACATGTCATTATTTCTTACTATCATCATTATAAGTGATATACTCCCGTAAGTGCTTTGTGATACTACAATGTTCAAATGTCACTATGTTTTACATATTCTAATGCAGGGATCTCCAACCCTGTTCCTGGAAGGCAAACCTCCTGTAGGTTTTCGTGCCTTCCCGGTTCCTGGAGAGCTACCCTCCTGTAGGTTTTCACTTCAACACTGTTCCTGGAGAGCTACCCTCCTGTAGGTTTTCACTTTAACACTGTTCCTGGAGAGCTACCCTCCTGTAGGTTTTCACTCCACATCTGTTCTGAAGGCTACCCTTTTCACTCTAACCCTGTTCCTGGCAAGAGCTCCATCCCTTTTCCTGGAGAGCTACCCTCCTGTAGGTTTTCACTCTAACCCTGTTCATGGAGAGCTACCCTCCTATAGGTTCATACCAGGACTCTACAACCCTTTTCCAGGTGAGCAACCCTCCTGTACTGTAGGTTTACACCAATACTATCCATCCCTGTTCCTGGAGAGCTACACTCCTGTAGGTTTTCACTCCAACCCTGTTCCTGGAGAGCTACCCTCCTGTAGGTTTTCACTCCAACCCTGTTCCTGGAGAGCTAACCTCCTGTAGGTTTTCAATCCAACTCTGTCCCTGGAGAGCTACACTCCTGCAGGTTTTCACTCCAACCCTGTTCCTGGAGAGCTACCTTCCTGTAGGTTTTCACTCCATCCCTGTATGTGGAGAGTTACCCTCCTGTAGGTTTTCAATCCAACCCCAGTTGTAACTAACCTGATTTATCTTATAAACCAGTGAATGATTAGAATCAGGTGTGCTAGATTAAGGTTGGAATGAAAAGCTACAGGATGGTAGTTCTCTAGGAACAGGGTTGGAGAGTCCTCTTCTAATGAGACTATGGTGCATTGTTTTATGGAGAATAGCTGTGTGTTGATAGGTTTGATGAATCAGCTCTGTTAGCTAATTGAGCCCATAATGTGGCCAACTGCATGCTGTCACTGGATGCTTTACTCTGGAAAAGAAAGTGAAACAAGTTAATGTGTTAAAATATATATTCTGCATTCCAATATTGGAGAGATATGTTGTCATAACAAGAAAAAGCATCAATGCACACCGTTATGTATATTATTAACTCATTGGCCAGTTTATTAGGCGCCCCCATCTAGTTCCGGGCTGGATCCCCCCTTTGCCCCACAACAGCCTGAATTCTTTGGGGCATGGATTCTACAAGTCGGAGACATTCCACAGGGATGTTGGTCCATGCTGACGCAACAGTATCATACAGTTGCTGCAGATTGGACAGCGGTACTCCACCACCACCAGCCTGTACCGTTGACACCAGGCAAGATGGGTCCATAGACTCATGTTGCTTACGATAGTGTAATGTTAGAATATGAAAAATAAAATAGTCACCTTTAGTCTTGTGAGTCAACTCTGATGATGAGTCTGTAGCTGCTCTTCCATTTGAGATGAGAATGAGTTATGATTATACCTCCACGTATGTATACTCTTAAAGTAATCCTACGTACTATTGCACCCTGCCTCGTAAGCCCTCCTATCTGTAGAAGTACAGTACCTACAAGATTCCCAAAACAATATTTTTAACTGTCTTACATGAACCATTTACTGGTTTGACATCTTTTGGCAGGATCATCTAAGCCAAACTCAGTCTCAAGAAAAACCTGACAATCAGCATCTGACAACACATTATCTAGCCATCATTCAAAGAAGAAGACAGATGATTATAAGTCTTTCAACTTCACCTAGCTGGTGGCTATAAAAACACATGTGCCAGGAATTGCCATTACTTCCTCAAGCATTTCCTGATGAGCAAATGATGTCACGAGGGTTGCACATTTCTGGGAATATTCAGAGGTGGAAACTCTGTGGGAATATATGGGAATTAACAGAAATATATGCAATGTAATATGCATTGGATATATTTACCATATCATATGACAGAAACATAAACCTTTTACCTTATCATAAGTAGACATCATTGCAAATTATTAAATCTTTCCAATAGAAATAAAAAACTATTTAGTTACGAATTGAACTTGAGTTGACTCTTCACATGGGATGATTTCACTGAACAACAAAAGAAAGGGAATATCTAATGATCCCCAATGATCCATTGCATCTCCCAAAAATGTTCTCAACATACATCTGTAAAATGATAGTCTAGAAACTAAAGCTTTGGTTATCTTCCTCTCAGGCTTCCATGTCTTCTCTCTGGACCTCCTCAATGTCCAACTCTTGAACATCAGACTCTGAGGCCTCCTCTTCACTGTCACTTTCCAACCTTGTTGAGCATGGCTCGTTGTCAGGCTCAAAAATCCTCAAATTTGCCCGGATGGCCACCAATTTTTCAACCCTTGTATTAATCAGCCTGTTGTGTGCTTTGGTGTGTGTGTTCCCAAACAAGGACCAATTGCACTCTGAGGTGGCTGATGTTGGTGGGATTTGGAGGAGGATGGAGGCAACAGGGGAAAGAGCCTGAGATCCTAATGTCCCTTCCATCAGGTGGGTGATGAGATAAGCTGGCACGACTGCCATATTGCATCCCAAAGCCCTTGCACTTCATCAGACTGTCAAGAACCTTGCCCTCATCCAGGCCAAGGTGGCGAGACACGGTAGTGATGACACCATAGGCCTTGTTGATCTCTGCACCAGACAGGATGCTCTTGCCAGCATACTTGTGGTCCAACATGTACGCTGCGGAGTGTATGGGCTTCAGGCAGAAGTCTTCATGCTTTTTGATGTATTTCAGAACTGCAGTTTCCTCTGCTTGGAGCACCAGTGAAGTGGGCAGGACAGAACAGATGTCTTCTCTTACATCTGCAAGCAGAGTCTGAACATCAGACAGGATGGCATTGTCTCCATCAATCTGTGCAATTGCTACTGCTATAGTTTTCAGGAGTTTCACGCTGCTTACCCCTCTCACACAAAATACATCATCCAGGAGGATCCTCTTGATGGGGCTGTCCATATCGGTAGACTGTGATATTGCAATTTCTTGAGACTCCTTCCCCCCCCAGGAGATTGTCAAACATGATGACAACACCACCTCAATGTATGTTGCTGGGCAGCTTCTATGTGGTGCTCTTATTCTTCTCATTTTACTTAGTGAGGTATACAGTGCCTTGCGAAAGTATTCAGCCCCCTTGAACTTTGCAAACTTTTGCCACATTTCAGGCTTTTGCCACATTTCAGGCTTGTTGTGAAAAATCAACAACAAGTGGGACACAATCATGAAGTGGAATGACATTTATTGGATATTTCAAACTTATTTAACAAATCAAAAACTGAAAAATTGGGCGTGCAAAATTATTCAGCCCCTTTACTTTCAGTGCAGCAAACTCTCTCCAGAAGTTCAGTGAGGATCTCTGAATGATCCAATATTGACCTAAATGACTAATGATGATAAATACAATCCACCTGTGTGTAATCAAGTCTAAATGCACCTGCACCTGCACTGTGATAGTCTCAGAGGTCCGTTAAAAGCGCAGAGCGCATCATGAAGAACAAGGAACACACCAGGCAGGTCCGAGATACTGTAAAGCCGGATTTGGATACAAAAATATTTCCCAAGCTTTAAACATCTCAAGGAGCACTGTGCAAGCGATAATATTGAAATGGAAGGAGTATCAGACCACTGCAAATCTACCAAGACCTGGCCGTCCCTCTAAACTTTCAGCTCATACAAGGAGAAGACTGATCAGAGATGCAGCCAAGAGGCCCATGATCACTCTGGATGAACTGCAGAGATCTACAGCTGAGGTGGGAGACTCTGTCCATAGGACAACAATCAGTCGTATATTGCACAAATCTGGCCTTTATGGAAGAGTGGCAAGAAGAAAGCCATTTCTTAAAGATATCCATAAAAAGGGAGACACACCAAACATGTGGAAAAAGGTGCTCTGGTCAGATGAAACCAAAATTGAACTTTTTGAAACAATGCAAAACGTTATGTTTGGCGTAAAAGCAACACAGCTCATCACCCTGAACACACCATCCCCACTGTCAAACATGGTGGTGGCAGCATCATGGTTTGGGCCTACTTTTCTTCAGCAGGGACAGGGAAGATGGTTCAAATTGATGGGAAGATGGATGGAGCCAAATACAGGACCATTCTGGAAGAAAACCTGATGGAGTCTGCAAAAGACCTGAGACTGGGACGGAGATTTGTCTTCCAACAAGACAATGATCCAAAACATAAAGCAAAATCTACAATGGAATGGTTCAAAAATAAACATATCCAGGTGTTAGAATGGCCAAGTCCAAGTCCAGACCTGAATCCAATCGAGAATCTGTGGAAAGAACTGAAAACTGCTGTTCACAAATGCTCTCCATCCAACATCACTGAGCTCGAGCTGTTTTGCAAGGAGGAATGGGAAAAAATTTCGGTCTCTCGATGTGCAAAACTGATAGAGACATACATATATATATATATATATATATATATATATATATATATATATATATATATGTATATATATGCCATTTAGCAGACGCTTTTATCCAAAGCGACTTACAGTCATGTGTGCATACATTCTACGTATGGGTGGTCCCGGGAATCAAACCCACTACCCTGGCGTTACAAGCGCCATGCTCTACCAACTGAGCTACAGAAGGACCACCCCAAGTGACTTACAGCTGTAATCGCAGCAAAAGGTGGCGCTACATAAGGGGGCTGAATAATTTTGCACGCCCAATTTTTCAGTTTTTGATTTGTTAAAAAGGTTTGAAATATCCAATAAATGTCGTTCCACTTCATGATTGTGTCCCACTTGTTGTTGATATCTTTATGTTTGAAGCCTGAAATGTGGCAAAAGGTTGCAAAGTTCAAGGGGGCCGAATACTTTCGCAAGGCACTGTATTGCTGCTACAACTTGACGCTTCACTTACCTAACCAATTCCTTGGCTCTCTTGTAGAGTGTATCCATTGTTTTCAGTGCCATGATGTCCTTGAGGAGCAGATTCAATGCATGAGCACCACACCCAATGGGTGTCATGTGAGGGTAGGACTCCTCCACTTTAGACCAAGCAGCCTTCATGTTCGCAGCATTTTCTATCTCTACTGCAAATACCTTTTGTGGTCCAAGGTCATTGATGACTGCTTTCAGCTCATCTGCAACGTAGAGACCGTTGTGTCTGTTGTCCCTTGTGTCTGTGCTCTTGTAGAATACTGGTTGAGGGGTGGAGACGATGTAGTTAATTATTCCTTGCCCACAAACATTCAACCACCCATCAAAGCTGATTGCAATAGTCTGCTTTCTCTATGATTTGCTTGACCTTCACTTGAACTCTGTTGAACTCCGCATCCAGCAAATGAGTAGATACAGCATGTCTGGTTGGAGGGGTGTATGCTGGTTGAAGAACATTCAGAAATGCCTTTTCCAATACACATTGCATGTGCGCATCAGAGATGAACCAGTTGCAAACATAGCTCATTCATCAGCATTTCTCTGACTACGTTCCTCCTTTGAGTCAAAAAAACTTCTGATTCCAAGGAGGAACATGAGCTGTTGCTATCGATAAGGTGTCTGATTCATCATTTTCACCTCGAATAGAAGTAGAGGGACTTTTGTCAGAGTTTGCTTGTTATGAGCGCTGAGGGAAGTTTATGCACTTGGCCAGATGATTCTGCATTTTTGTTGCATTCTTCACATATGATTTGGCACAGTATTTGCAAATGTACACAGCTTTTCCTTCTACATTAACTGCCGTGAATGTCTCCATACATCAGATAGTGCCTGTGGCATTTAACTGTAAAGAATAGGAAAAATGAGTAAAAAAAACAACAAATACATTTCAATGTACAGATAAATAGTTAAGCAGTTAGATTAAACAACTGCTTTGTAAGATAAATGTTTTAAAATAAAACATGTCTGGAAACAGGTGAATTAACACTCAGTTAGCAGGCTCAAGCAAGCTAAAACCCACATGGTAAATTATTTAAACACACTTTGCTGTAGGCAACTATTTACTAGTTAACAAAAAATCATGTGTCATAAACAATATATTCACCCGACCCAGTATTGTAATCAAAATTGACCAGAAAGCATGTAGTCCTTGGCTCAGACAGTTCAGTAGTGTAGGCTCAATAGCATCTCATTAGTGTGCAAGATTTTGAAAATCAGCTGTACATGTGATGGAAGAGTGCACTGCAAATGTGATGGAAGAATGCACTGTGCATGCAGAGGGTTGGAATTTGATTGAATTTGGGATAGTTTCACCAAAATATGCCAGAAGACCTAGAATTGCCTTATGTGTGCCCCACAAAAACGTTCACTGTTGTAAGCTCATCTTTTTGATGAATTTAAGCAAAATTCCCCAAATTCCCAGGCTTAACTTCCCATGGACAATTTTCTGAAAATGTACGGAAATTTACCAGAAAGTTTCTGATCCTTTGCAACCCTAGATGTCATGCATGTCTTCTTCTAAAGACAGGTGTAGGAGAGGCAGACAGAAACAATCATACACTGTTATTGACTGATGGTTAACTGACAGATGGCAGCACTTTCTGCTATCTCTAACATTTAATGTGAATGTTTCATAACTCTAAAACACACCTGTGTGTGGAGATATATCTCTCTCCTGTCTGGCTAGAGAAACAGATACTTGTCATGCCCTGACCTGAGAGAGCTGATGGGGAGATTGGAGGAGAGAGCTATGAGAGAGCTGCTGTGTTGGTGCATGAGGCACAACATTCGCCCTACGGAGCGTGTCCTCGGTGTCACCTGAGTCAGCTCTCCATACTCGTCCTGAGGTGCGTGCTAGCCATCTGGTGAAGACTGTGCCATCCACACGCACCAGGCCTCCTGTGTGCCTTCCCAGCCCTGCACATCTTGTGCCAGCTCGGTGCTCCAGATCTCCAGTGCGCCTCCACAGCCCAATGAGTCCTGCGCCGGTTCTACGCACGGTTTCCCCAGTTCGCAAGGAGAACCCAGTGCAGCCTGTTCCAGCTCCCCACACGTGCCGGGCTAAAGTGGGCATGCAGCCAAGCGAAGCGGTGCAAGTGCTAAGCACCAGAGCTCCAGTGCTCCCCCACAGCCCGGTTCGACCTGTGCCTGCGCTCTAGAGGTGCCGGGCTAGAGTGGGCATTCAGCCTAGAGGAGTGGTGCCAAGGCTACGTACCAGATCTCCAGTGCTCCCCCACAGCCCAGTTCATCCTGTGCCTCCTCCAAGGACCAGGCCTCCAGTAGGTCTCCCCAGCCTGGTTCATCCTGTGCCTCCTCCACGGACCAGGCCTCCAGTAGGTCTCCCCAGCCTGGTTCATCCTGTGCATTCTCCACGGACCAGGCCTCCAGTAGGTCTCCCCAGCCTGGTTCATCCTGTGCCACCTCCAAGGACCAGGCCTCCAGTAGTTCTCCCCAGCCTGGTTCATTCCGTGCCTCCTCCACGGACCAGGCCTCCAGTAGGTCTCCCCAGCCTGGTGAGTCTGGTGTCTGCTCCACGGGCCAGTCCGGGGCCCGCAGCGAGGGTGCCCAGTCCGGGGCCCGCAGCGAGGGTACCCAGTCCGGGGCCTGCAACGAGGGTGCCCAGTCTGGGGCCCGCAGCGAGGGTGCCCAGTCCGGGGCCTGCAGCGAGGGTACCCAGTCCGGGGCCTGCAACGAGGGTGCCCAGTCTGGGGCCCGCAGCGAGGGTCCCCACACCAGAGGCGCCACCAAAGTGGGGTGAGCCAGAGAGGGAGCGGGGTCTGTCTACGTCCTAAACAGAGCCGCCACCATGGATAGATGCCCACCCGGACACTACCCTATAAGTTCAGGTTTTGCGGCCGGAAGCCAAAACCTTGGGGGGGGGGGGGGTACTGGCACGCCCTGACCTGAGAGAGCCTTTTTATGTCTCTATTTTGGTTTGGTCAGGGTGTGATTTTGGTGGGTATTCTAGGTTTTGTTTTCTAGGTTTTTGTGCTTCTATGTTTTGGCCGGGTATGGTTCTCAATCAGGGACCGCTGTCTCTCGTTGTCTCTGAATGGGAATCATACTTAGGCAGCGTTCTTTCCCTGTTGTATTTGTGGGTAGTTGACTTTGTTCGTGACACTACAGCCCTCTTACGCTTCACGGTCGTTGTGTATTGTTTATTGTTTTGTTGGCGACATTAGAAATAAAGTAACGTACGCCCACCACGCAGCACTTTGGTCCACTTATTCCTTCCAGGAAGACGGCCGTGACAATTAGAACAGTTTCCCACAACCTGCCTGCCTGCTGAATAGAATGGAATGGAGATATATCTGTCTGTCACTGAGCTTTACCATCATAACAATAGGAAAGTCCAACCCAGATCCAGAAAGTATCACCTAAGTTCATGTTCTCACTAGGTATTGAGCCTGTTTGACTACTTTATGTAGCAGAAAAATGATTGGTATTGCTTTTAGGGGGTAATATTTCGATCGGACCAAAAAAACAGTACTTTTGTCTCAGACACAAAGTTCAACAAAGGCCCCAATAGGTGCTGCATATTGGTCAAAATCTAGGAAGGGAATAAGACATACATTATTTATCTCTAGTCAAATAGTCAAATGTGAGGAGACACACTTAGAAACCTTGCCTTAAAAATAATGATTTAAAACACAGTACACTACACACACACACACACACACACACACACACACACACACACACACACACACACACACACACACACACACACACACACACACACACACACACACACACACACACACACACACACACACACACACACACACACACACACACACACACACAGGAATGAGGATATGCTAAAAAGTCTGTCACACAAAACTTTTAACCCCAATCCACTTTAAAGGCCAATAATATGCGTAACATTATCTAACGTTGTACAGGAAGAAAAGAACAACAGGTGTTCTGAAGTTTATCCAGTCACGGCCATCAGGCTTCTCTGCCCACTGTGCAGACTAAGAGAGCAGTACACTGATTCACAACATGTTAGCAGATTGCAAAGGAATACCTTACCCATACAAGAACAATACACAACAGAGACAAATGAAAAGAGAATAATGAAAGAGACAAATTAAAGTATTTCAAAAGCACCACGTCTTCCTTTCAAAGAAAATAGTTTTTAGGCTTGATGGTGATACACTATCAGCAAAACTATCAAAATTAGGGAACACAGACAGACAAAAGATTCATTATTTTCTATCTTTCTTTCTTGGATTTTTTTTTGATAGGAATTTTAAAAAGATATACACTAAACAAAACACCAATAACATGATATGCCAAAATCCAGATGAATTCAAAATTCCCATTTGTTTATATTTTTTATTTTACCAAATTATTCTCATTGAGAGAAAAAAATGATTAAGAGAAAGACTTGGCTATCATGGGGTTTACTTGATAGCTACCTACACAAATAGCTAGCTAGAACAAAGTGTTAATAAGATAAATTCATTTAAAAAGATTAAAAGCAATACAAATAAGTTCTCCAGTAGGCATCTACTGAGGGAGCTAAGAGCTGTGTTGTCAGTCATATATATATGTATGTTCTCCAGTAGGCATCTACTGAGGGAGCTAAGAGCTGTGTTGTCAGTCATATATATATGTATGTTCTCCAGTAGGCATCTACTGAGGGAGCTAAGAGCTGTGTTGTCAGCAGCACATAACGTTTTATACAAAGACACATTGACAACATAAAACACCAATCACAACAATATAAAAACATCAATATACACATTGAGCAGACAAGATGCTTTGGTTGGGGTGTAGTGCATCTACAGGTAGGGCCGGGACAACACATTGACAGTCCCCTCACATTGACTGTCATGCAGGTGAATGAGGACCCAAAAGCGACTTGGCGAAAACAGAGTCTTTAATCCAGTAAAGTAATTCTACAAACATAAGACATAATTCCACTCGTAATGACGAGAACAGACTGGAGACTCGATCAAGAACTGCAGGTTGCCTCGGGAAGGCACTTGAACCTAGCAGACTCAGACACCTGCTCTCCACGCAGCATCTGAGGGAAACACGACACGACAGGGCGATACACAGACACAGCACGGTGAACAATAGACAAGGATCCGACAGGGCAGGAACGGAAAACAAGGAGAGAAATAGGGACTCTAATCAGGGAAAAGAATAGGGAACAGGTGTGGGAAGACTAAATGATTGATTAGGGGAATAGGAACAGCTGGGAGCAGGAACGGAACGATAGAGAGAAGAGAGAGAGGAAGGGAGAGAGAAAAAGGGGAACGAACCTAAAAAAGACCAGCAGGGGGAAAATGAACAGAGGGAAAAGCCAAAATGACAAGACAATCTAAGACAAAACATGACAGTACCCCCCACTCACCGAGCGCCTCCTGGCGCACTCGAGGAGGAATCCTGGCGGCAACGGAGGAAATCATCAATGAGTGAACGGTCCAGCACGTCCCGAGACGGAACCCAACTCCTCTCCTCAGGACCGTAACCCTCCCAATCCACTAAGTATTGGTGACCCCGTCCCCGAGAACGCATGTCCATGATCCTACGTACCTTGTAAATAGGTGCGCTCTCGACAAGGACGGGGAGGGGGAGGGAAGACGAACGGGGTGCGAAGAAAGGGCTTGACACAGGAGACATGGAAGACAGGATGGACGCGACGAAGATGTCGCGGAAGAAGCAGTCGCACAGCGACAGGATTGACGACCTGGGAGACACGGAACGGACCAATGAACCGCGGAGTCAACTTACGAGAAGCTGTCGTAAGAGGAAGGTTGCGAGTGGAAAGCCACACTCTCTGGCCGCAACAATACCTTGGACTCTTAATCCTGCGTTTATTGGCAGCTCTCACAGTCTGTGCCCTGTAACGGCAAAGTGCAGACCTCACCCTCCTCCAGGTGCGCTCACAACGTTGGACAAACGCTTGAGCGGAGAGGGAACGCTGGACTCGGCAAGCTGGGAAGAGAACAGAGGAGGCTGGTAACCCAGACTACTCTGAAACGGAGATAACCCGGTAGCAGACGAAGGAAGCGAGTTGTGAGCGTATTCTGCCCAGGGAGCTGTTCTGCCCAAGACGCAGGGTTTCTGAAAGAAAGGCTGCGTAGTATGCGACCAATCGTCTGATTGGCCCTCTCTGCTTGACCGTTAGACTGGGGATGAAACCCGGAAGAGAGACTGACGGACGCACCAATCAAACGACAGAACTCCCTCCAAAACTGTGACGTGAATTGCGGGCCTCTGTCTGAAACGGCGTCTAACGGGAGGCCATGAATTCTGAACACATTCTCGATGATGATTTGTGCCGTCTGCTTAGCGGAAGGAAGTTTAGCGAGGGGAATGAAATGTGCCGCCTTAGAGAACCTATCGACAACCGTAAGAATCACAGTCTTCCCCGCAGACAAAGGCAGACCGGTAATGAAGTCTAGGGCGATGTGAGACCATGGTCGAGAAGGAATGGGGAGCGGTCTGAGACGACCGGCAGGAGGAGAGTTACCCGACTTAGTCTGCGCGCAGTCCGAACAAGCAGCCACGAAACGGCGCGTGTCACGCTCCTGAGTCGGCCACCAAAAGCGCTGGCGAATAGACGCAGGAGTGCCTCGAACACCGGGATGACCAGCTAACTTGGCAGAGTGAGCCCACTGAAGAACAGCCAGACGAGTGGAAACAGGAACGAAAAGGAGGTTACTAGGACAAGCGCGCGGCGACGCAGTGTGCGTGAGTGCTTGCTTAACCTGTCTTTCAATTCCCCAGACTGTCAACCCGACAACACGCCCATAAGGAAGAATCCCCTCGGGATCAGTAGAAGCCACAGAAGAACTAAACAGACGGGATAAGGCATCAGGCTTGGTGTTTTTGCTACCCGGACGGTAAGAAATCACAAACTCGAAACGAGCGAAAAACAACGCCCAACGAGCTTGACGGGCATTAAGTAGTTTGGCAGAACGGATGTACTCAAGGTTCTTATGGTCTGTCCAAACGACAAAGGAACGGTCGCCCCCTCCAACCACTGTCGCCATTCGCCTAGGGCTAAGCGGATGGCGAGCAGTTCGCGGTTACCCACATCATAGTTGCGTTCAGATGGCGACAGGCGATGAGAAAAATAAGCGCAAGGATGAACCTTATCGTCAGACTGGAAGCGCTGGGATAGAATGGCTCCCACGCCTACCTCTGAAGCGTCAACCTCGACAATGAATTGTCTAGTGACGTCAGGAGTAACGAGGATAGGAGCGGACGTAAAACGTTCTTTTAGAAGATCAAAAGCTCCCTGGGCGGAACCGGACCACTTAAAACACGTCTTGACAGAAGTAAGAGCTGTGAGAGGGGCAGCAACTTGACCGAAATTACGAATGAAACGCCGATAGAAATTAGCGAAACCTAAAAAGCGCTGCAACTCGACACGTGACCTTGGAACGGGCCAATCACTGACAGCTTGGACCTTAGCGGAATCCATCTGAATGCCTTCAGCGGAAATAACGGAACCGAGAAAAGTAACGGAGGAGACATGAAAAGAGCACTTCTCAGCCTTCACGTAGAGACAATTCTCTAAAAGGCGCTGTAGAACACGTCGAACGTGCTGAACATGAATCTCGAGTGACGGTGAAAAAATCAGGATATCGTCAAGATAGACAAAAACAAAGATGTTCAGCATGTCTCTCAGAACATCATTAACTAATGCCTGAAAAACAGCTGGCGCATTGGCGAGACCAAACGGCAGAACCCGGTACTCAAAATGCCCTAACGGAGTGTTAAACGCCGTTTTCCACTCGTCCCCCTCTCTGATGCGCACGAGATGGTAAGCGTTACGAAGGTCCAACTTAGTAAAGCACCTGGCTCCCTGCAGAATCTCGAAGGCTGATGACATAAGGGGAAGCGGATAACGATTCCTAACCGTTATGTCATTCAGCCCTCGATAATCCACGCAGGGGCGCAGAGTACCGTCCTTTTTCTTAACAAAAAAGAACCCCGCCCCGGCCGGAGAGGAAGAAGGCACTATGGTACCGGCGTCAAGAGACACAGATAAATAATCCTCGAGAGCCTTACGTTCGGGAGCCGACAGAGAGTATAGTCTACCCCGAGGAGGAGTGGTCCCCGGAAGGAGATCAATACTACAATCATACGACCGGTGAGGAGGAAGGGAGTTGGCTCGGGACCGACTGAAGACCGTGCGCAGATCATGATATTCCTCCGGCACTCCTGTCAAATCGCCAGGTTCCTCCTGAGAAGTGGGGACAGAAGAAATGGGAGGGATGGCAGACATTAAACACTTCACATGACAAGAAACGTTCCAGGATAGGATAGAATTACTAGACCAATTAATAGAAGGATTATGACATACTAGCCAGGGATGACCCAAAACAACAGGTGTAAAAGGTGAACGAAAAATCAAAAAGAAATAGTCTCACTGTGGTTACCAGATACTGTGAGAGTTAAAGGTAGTGTCTCAAATCTGATACTGGGAAGATGACTACCATCTAAGGCAAACATGGGCGTAGGCTTGTCTAACTGTCTGAAAGGAATGTCATGTTTCCGAGCCCATGCTTCGTCCATGAAACAACCCTCAGCCCCCGAGTCAATCAAGGCACTGCATGTAGCACCCGAACCGGTCCAGCGTAGATGGACCGACATAGTAGTACAGGATCTAGATGAAGAGACCTGAGTAGTAGCGCTCACCAGTAGCCCTCCGCTTACTGATGAGCTCTGGCCTTTTACTGGACATGAATTGACAAAATGTCCATCAAATCCGCAATAGAGGCACAGGCGGTTGGTGATCCTCCGTTCCCTCTCCTTAGTCGAGATGCGAATACCTCCCAGCTGCATGGGCTCAGTCTCTGAGCCAGAGGAGGGAGATGGTTGCGATGCGGAGCAGGGAAACACCGTTGACGCGAGCTCTCTTCCACGAGCTTGGTGACGAAGATCTACCCGTCGTTCTATGCGGATGGCGAGAGCAATCAAAGAGTCCACACTGGAAGGAACCTCCCGAGAGAGAATCTCATCTTTGACCACTGCGTGGAGTCCCTCCAGAAAACGAGCGAGCAGCGCCGGCTCGTTCCAGTCACTAGAGGCAGCAAGAGTGCGAAACTCTATAGAGTAATCCGTTATGGATCGATCACCTTGGCATAGGGAAGCCAGGGCCCTAGAAGCCTCCCTACCAAAAACTGAACGGTCAAAAACCCGAATCATCTCCTCTTTAAAGTTCTGGTAATTGTTTGAACAATCAGCCCTTGCCTCCCAGATAGCTGTGCCCCACTCTCGAGCCCGGCCAGTAAGGAGTGAAATGACGTAAGCAACCCGAGCTCTCTCGCTAGAGTATGTGTTGGGTTGGAGAGAGAACACAATATCACACTGAGTGAGAAAGGAGCGGCACTCCGTGGGCTGCCCGGAGTAGCAAGGTGGGTTATTAACCCTAGGTTCCGGAGGCTCGGCAGGCCAGGAAGTAACAGGTGGCACGAGACGAAGACTCTGGAACTGTCCAGAGAGGTCGGAAACCTGAGCGGCCAGGTTCTCCACGGCATGGCGAGCAGCAGACAATTCCTGCTCGTGTCTGCCGAGCATGGCTCCTTGGATCTCGACGGCAGTGTTACGAACGTCTGTAGTCGCTGGGTCCATTCTTTGGTCGGATCCTTCTGTCATGCAGGTGAATGAGGACCCAAAAGCGACTTGGCGAAAACAGAGTCTTTAATCCAGTAAAGTAATTCTACAAACATAAGACATAATTCCACTCGTAATGACGAGAACAGACTGGAGACTCGATCAAGAACTGCAGGTTGCCTCGGGAAGGCACTTGAACCTAGCAGACTCAGACACCTGCTCTCCACGCAGCATCTGAGGGAAACACGACACGACAGGGCGATACACAGACACAGCACGGTGAACAATAGACAAGGATCCGACAGGGCAGGAATGGAAAACAAGGAGAGAAATAGGGACTCTAATCAGGGAAAAGAATAGGGAACAGGTGTGGGAAGACTAAATGATTGATTAGGGGAATAGGAACAGCTGGGAGCAGGAACGGAACGATAGAGAGAAGAGAGAGAGGAAGGGAGAGAGAAAAAGGGGAACGAACCTAAAAAGACCAGCAGGGGGAAAATGAACAGAGGGAAAAGCCAAAATGACAAGACAATCTAAGACAAAACATGACATTGACAGTCGGTGATCAGGTTTACCACTGTTGTGGCCTCAGCAAACTTAATGATGGTGTTGGAGTCATGTTTTGCCACACAGTCGTGGGTGAACAGGGAGTACAGGAGGGGACTAAGTACACACCCCTGAGGGGCCCCAGTGTTAAGGATCAGCGTGGCAGACATATTATTGCCTACTCTTACCACCTATAAGTTTGTGTTAAATCTAAAATGTATTCTCAGGCAGGATTAAGTATTGACTAATACAAAGCGTGTTTACTGCAGGTAATTACTATGATCATTCTATTATAATCTCACTAAGATCAATGTGTCTCTGTTGAATTCACAAAATGAATCTCCATACTATGAGTTTATTTATCAGGCTGTTTTCCTGAAGCATCTCTTTACTCTACATCTATACATCATAATACCTCTTAAAAGGTGAATCACTTGCGATATTGTAACTTCTTGTTTTAACTTAAATATATATGTGTAAGTCATTTAAGGGAATGGGGTAATATCAGTAATTTAAGGGAAAGGGAGACATATCAGTAATTTAAGGGAATGGGGGTAATATCAGTAATTTAAGGGAATGGGGTAATATCAGTAATCAGTAATTGAAGGGAATGGGGTAATATCAGTCATTTGAGGGAATGGGGTAATATCATTCATTTAAGGGAATGGGGTAATATCAGTAATTTAAGGGAATGGGGTAATATCAGTAATTTTAAGGGAATGGGGTAATATCAGTAATTTAAGGGAATGGGGTAATATCAGTAATTTAAGGGAATGGGGTAATATCAGTAATTTAAGGGAATGGGGTAATATCAGTAATTTAAGGGAATGGGGTAATATCAGTAATTTAAGGGAATGGGGTAATATCAGTAATTTAAGGGAATGGGGTAATATCAGTAATTTTAAGGGAATTGTCATGCAGGTGAAAGAGGACCCAAAAGCGACTTGGCGAAAACAGAGTCTTTAATCCAGTAAAGTAAATACAAACAAAAAACACAACTTTCACTCGAAATGACGAGGACAAACTGGAGACTCGATCTTGAACAGCAGGTGAACAGCAGGTTGCCTCGGGAAGGCACTTGAACCAGACAGACTCAGACACCTGCTCACCACGCAGCATCTGAGGAAAACACGACACGACAGGGCGATACACAAACACAGCACGGTGAATTCTAGACAAGGAACCGACAGGACAGGAACGGAACACAAAGGAAGAAATAGGGACTCTAATCAGGGAAAGGATCGGGAACAGGTGTGGGAAGACTAAATGATTGATTAGGGGAATAGGAACAGCTGGGAGCAGGAACGGAACGATAGAGAGAAGAGAGAGCGAGAGAGTGAGAGAGGGAGGGGGGAGAGAGAGGGATAGAAAGAGGGAAAGAACCTAATAAGACCAGCAGAGGGAAACGAATAGAATGGGAAGCACAGGGACAAGACAAGATAATAAATGACAAAACATGACAGTACCCCCCACTCACCGAGCGCCTCCTGGCGCACTCGAGGAGGAATCCTGGCGGCAACGGAGGAAATCATCAATGAGTGAACGGTCCAGCACGTCCCGAGACGGAACCCAACTCCTCTCCTCAGGACCGTAACCCTCCCAATCCACTAAGTATTGGTGACCCCGTCCCCGAGAACGCATGTCCATGATCTTATGTACCTTGTAAATAGGTGCGCTCGACAAGGACGGGAGGGGGGAGGGAAGACGAACGGGGTGCGAAGAAAGGGCTTAACACAGGAGACATGGAAGACAGGATGGACGCGACGAAGATGTCGCGGAAGAAGCAGTCGCACAGCGACAGGATTGACGACCTGGGAGACACGGAACGGACCAATGAACCGCGGAGTCAACTTACGAGAAGCTGTCGTAAGAGGAAGGTTGCGAGTGGAAAGCCACACTCTCTGGCCGCAACAATACCTTGGACTCTTAATCCTGCGTTTATTGGCGGCTCTCACAGTCTGTGCCCTGTAACGGCAAAGTGCAGACCTCACCCTCCTCCAGGTGCGCTCACAACGTTGGACAAACGCTGAGCGGAGGGAACGCTGGACTCGGCAAGCTGGGATGAGAACAGAGGAGGCTGGTAACCCAGACTACTCTGAAACGGAGATAACCCGGTAGCAGACGAAGGAAGCGAATTGTGAGCGTATTCTGCCCAGGGGAGCTGTTCTGCCCAAGACGCAGGGTTTCTGAAAGAAAGGCTGCGTAGTATGCGACCAATCGTCTGATTGGCCCTCTCTGCTTGACCGTTAGACTGGGGATGAAACCCGGAAGAGAGACTGACGGACGCACCAATCAAACGACAGAACTCCCTCCAAAACTGTGACGTGAATTGCGGGCCTCTGTCTGAAACGGCGTCTAACGGGAGGCCATGAATTCTGAATACATTCTCGATAATGATTTGTGCCGTCTCCTTAGCGGAAGGAAGTTTAGCGAGGGGAATGAAATGTGCCGCCTTAGAGAACCTATCGACAACCGTAAGAATCACAGTCTTCCCCGCAGACAAAGGCAGACCGGTAATGAAGTCTAGGGCGATGTGAGACCATGGTCGAGAAGGAATGGGGAGCGGTCTGAGACGACCGGCAGGAGGAGAGTTACCCGACTTAGTCTGCGCGCAGTCCGAACAAGCAGCCACGAAACGGCGCGTGTCACGCTCCTGAGTCGGCCACCAAAAGCGCTGGCGAATAGACGCAAGAGTGCCTCGAACACCGGGATGACCAGCTAACTTGGCAGAGTGAGCCCACTGAAGAACAGCCAGACGAGTGGAAACAGGAACGAAAAGGAGGTTACTAGGACAAGCGCGCGGCGACGCAGTGTGCGTGAGTGCTTGCTTAACCTGTCTTTCAATTCCCCAGACTGTTAACCCGACAACACGCCCATAAGGAAGAATCCCCTCGGGATCAGTAGAAGCCACAGAAGAACTAAACAGACGGGATAAGGCATCAGGCTTGGTGTTCTTGCTACCCGGACGGTAAGAAATCACAAACTCGAAACGAGCGAAAAACAACGCCCAACGAGCTTGACGGGCATTAAGTAGTTTGGCAGAACGGATGTACTCAAGGTTCTTATGGTCTGTCCAAACGACAAAAGGAACGGTCGCCCCCTCCAACCACTGTCGCCATTCGCCTAGGGCTAAGCGGATGGCGAGCAATTCACGGTTACCCACATCATAGTTGCGCTCAGATGGCGACAGGCGATGAGAAAAATAAGCGCAAGGATGAACCTTATCGTCAGACTGGAAGCGCTGGGATAGAATGGCTCCCACGCCTACCTCTGAAGCGTCAACCTCGACAATGAATTGTCTAGTGACGTCAGGAGTAACGAGGATAGGAGCGGACGTAAAACGTTCTTTTAGAAGATCAAAAGCTCCCTGGGCGGAACCGGACCACTTAAAACACGTCTTGACAGAAGTAAGAGCTGTGAGAGGGGCAGCAACTTGACCGAAATTACGAATGAAACGCCGATAGAAATTAGCGAAACCTAAAAAGCGCTGCAACTCGACACGTGACCTTGGAACGGGCCAATCACTGACAGCTTGGACCTTAGCGGAATCCATCTGAATGCCTTCAGCGGAAATAACGGAACCGAGAAAAGTAACGGAGGAGACATGAAAAGAGCACTTCTCAGACTTTACGTAGAGACAATTCTCTAAAAGGCGCTGTAGAACACGTCGAACGTGCTGAACATGAATCTCGAGTGACGGAGAAAAAAATCAGGATATCGTCAAGATAGACAAAAACAAAGATGTTCAGCATGTCTCTCAGAACATCATTAACTAATGCCTGAAAAACAGCTGGCGCATTGGCGAGACCAAACGGCAGAACCCGGTACTCAAAATGCCCTAACGGAGTGTTAAACGCCGTTTTCCACTCGTCCCCCTCTCTGATGCGCACGAGATGGTAAGCGTTACGAAGGTCCAACTTAGTAAAGCACCTGGCTCCCTGCAGAATCTCGAAGGCTGATGACATAAGGGGAAGCGGATAACGATTCTTAACCGTTATGTCATTCAGCCCTCGATAATCCACGCAGGGGCGCAGAGTACCGTCCTTCTTCTTAACAAAAAGAACCCCGCCCCGGCCGGAGAGGAAGAAGGCACTATGGTACCGGCGTCAAGAGACACAGACAAATAATCCTCGAGAGCCTTACGTTCGGGAGCCGACAGAGAGTATAGTCTACCCCGAGGAGGAGTGGTCCCCGGAAGGAGATCAATACTACAATCATACGACCGGTGAGGAGGAAGGGAGTTGGCTCGGGACCGACTGAAGACCGTGCGCAGATCATGATATTCCTCCGGCACTCCTGTCAAATCGCCAGGTTCCTCCTGAGAAGTAGGGACAGAAGAAACGGGAGGGATGGCAGACATTAAACACTTCACATGACAAGAAACGTTCCAGGATAGGATAGAATTACTAGACCAATTAATAGAAGGATTATGACATACTAGCCAGGGATGACCCAAAACAACAGGTGTAAACGGTGAACGAAAAATCAAAAAAGAAATAGTCTCACTGTGGTTACCAGATACTGTGAGGGTTAAAGGTAGTGTCTCAAATCTGATACTGGGAAGATGACTACCATCTAAGGCGAACATGGGCGTAGGCTTCTCTAACTCTCTGAAAGGAATGTCATGTTTCCGAACCCATGCTTCGTCCATGAAACAACCCTCAGCCCCAGAGTCTATCAAGGCACTACATGTAGCACCCGAACCGGTCCAGCGTAGATGGACCGACAAAGTAGTACAGGATCTTGATGGAGAGACTTGAGTAGTTGCGCTCACCTGTAGCCCTCCGCTTACAGATGAGCTCTGGCTTTTACTGGACATGAATTAACAAAATGTCCAGCAACTCCGCAATAGAGGCACAGGCGGTTGGTGATCCTCCGTTCCCTCTCCTTAGTCGAGATGCGAATCCCTCCCAGCTGCATGGGCTCAGACTCTGAGCCAGAGGAGGGAGATGGTTGCGATGCGGAGCAGGGAAACACCGTTGATGCGAGCTCTCTTCCACGAGCCCGGTGACGAAGATCTACCCGTCGTTCTATGCGGATGGCGAGAGCAATCAAAGAGTCCACATCTGAAGGAACCTCCCGGGAGAGAATCTCATCCTTAACCACTGCGTGGAGTCCCTCCAGAAAACGAGCGAGCAGCGCCGGCTCGTTCCACTCACTAGAGGCAGCAAGAGTGCGAAACTCAATAGAATAATCCGTTATGGACCGTTCACCTTGGCATAAGGAAGCCAGGGCCCTAGAAGCCTCCCTACCAAAAACTGAACGGTCAAAAACCCGAATCATCTCCTCTTTAAAGTTCTGGAACTTGTTAGAGCAATCAGCCCTTGCCTCCCAGATAGCTGTGCCCCATTCTCGAGCCCGGCCAGTAAGGAGTGAAATGACGTAAGCAACCCGAGCTCTCTCTCTAGAGTATGTGTTGGGTTGGAGAGAGAACACAATCTCACACTGCGTGAGAAAGGAGCGGCACTCAGTGGGCTGCCCGGAGTAGCAAGGTGGGTTATTAACCCTAGGTTCTGGAGGCTCGGCAGGCCAGGAAGTAACAGGTGGCACGAGACGTAGACTCTGGAACTGTCCAGAGAGGTCGGAAACCTGAGCGGCCAGGTTCTCCACGGCATGGCGAGCAGCAGACAATTCCTGCTCGTGTCTGCCGAGCATGGCTCCTTGGATCTCGACGGCAGTGTAACGAGCGTCTGAAGTCGCTGGGTCCATTCCTTGGTCGGTTCCTTCTGTCATGCAGGTGAAAGAGGACCCAAAAGCGACTTGGCGAAAACAGAGTCTTTAATCCAGTAAAGTAAATACAAACAAAAAACACAACTTTCACTCGAAATGACGAGGACAAACTGGAGACTCGATCTTGAACAGCAGGTGAACAGCAGGTTGCCTCGGGAAGGCACTTGAACCAGACAGACTCAGACACCTGCTCACCACGCAGCATCTGAGGAAAACACGACACGACAGGGCGATACACAAACACAGCACGGTGAATTCTAGACAAGGAACCGACAGGACAGGAACGGAACACAAAGGAAGAAATAGGGACTCTAATCAGGGGAAAGGATCGGGAACAGGTGTGGGAAGACTAAATGATTGATTAGGGGAATAGGAACAGCTGGGAGCAGGAACGGAACGATAGAGAGAAGAGAGAGCGAGAGAGTGAGAGAGGGAGGGGGAGAGAGAGGGATAGAAAGAGGGAAAGAACCTAATAAGACCAGCAGAGGGAAACGAATAGAATGGGAAGCACAGGGACAAGACAAGATAATAAATGACAAAACATGACAGGAATGGGGTAATATCAGTAATTTAGGGAATGGGGGTAATATCAGTAATTTAAGGGAATGGGGTATTATCAGTAATTTAAGGGAATGGGGTATTATCAGTAATTTATGGGAATGGGGTAATATCAGTAATTTAAGGGAATGGGGTATTATCAGTAATTTAAGGGAATGGGGTAATATCAGTAATTTAAGGGAATGGGGTAATATCAGTAATTTAAGGGAATGGGGTAATATCAGTAATTTAAGGGAAAGGGGTAATATGCCTTGATGAAGCATTGGATTGCAGACAAATAAATAATTGATGGTCCATTATTTTTATTCACTACCACACTGACTGATAACAATACTCATTTACATTTTACATTTAAGTCATGCTTCCTGCTAATTGTCTAGAAACCACCATTACAAATGTTAAAAGAGAATGTGTTCACTCCTCAATTGAATCAGGGAATCTCATGTTGCTGTTTGTCTGAGGACAGATAGATGGACTGTATGTTCCTATCCCACCTCTATGAAAAGATAGGCCTGATAATGGCAATTGAATGTGTGCCCCAAAAGAAATGCATTATTAATGTTGTCACCTTTATTTAGTTAAGTGATAATGCCAGAGGAGCCATATTTGGAGGATATATTGGCCAGTGCCAATCAAATCAAATTTCAAATCATATCAAATTGTCTTTGTCACATGCGTCGAACACAACAGTGAAATGCTTACTTAGGGCCTTCCTCTGACACCGCCTGGTATAGAGGTCCTGGTTGGCAGGAAGCTTGGCCCCAGTGATGTACTGGGCCGTAAGCAATACCCTCTGCAGTGCCTTGCGGTCAGAGTCCGAGCAGTTGCCATACCAGGCAGTGATGCAACCAGTCAGGAGGATGCTCTCGATGGTGCAGCTGTAGAATCTTTTGAGGGTATGAGGACCCATGCCAAATCTTTCTGAGGGGGAATAGGTTTTGTGGTGCCCTTTTCACGACTGTCTTGGTGTGCTTGGACCGTTCTAGTTTGTTGGTGATGTGGACACCAAGGAACTTGAAGCGCTCAACCTGTTCCACTACAGCCTCGTTGATGAGAATGGGGGCGTGCTCTGTCCTCCTTTTCCTGTAGTCCACAATCATCTCTTTTGTCTTGATCACATTGAGGGAGAGGTTGTTGTCCTGGCACCACACGGCCGGGTCTCTGACCTCCTCCCTATAGGCTGTCCCGTCGTGGTTGGTGATCAGGCTTACCACTATTGTGTCATCGGCTAACTTAATGACGGTGTTGGAGTCGTGCCTGGTCATGCAGTCATGAATGAACAGGGAGTACAGGAGGGGACTGAGTGCGCACCCCTGCGGGGCCCCCATGTTGTGGATCAGCTCGTTGAATGTGTTGTTACCTACCCTTACCACATGGGGGCAATATATCCTCCAAACACCAGCTTCTCTGGCATTATCACTTTTATAGAATGGGTTACCAACATATTCAAATAATGATTGACATATATTTTTTTTAAATGTTATTTTGATTAATTTATTCATACTATTTTATCCTTCCACAAGATATAGTCCCAACACAAATCTAGGGTTTCTACCCATGCCAGCTGGTCATTCGTTCTATCGGTTCAGTCTTTTTGTTCTGTATCTAAGGACACGACCCAGTCTTTCGATCTAAATGTTCTATTGCCATACTGGCTGGCAACGTTCACATCCCTTGCTTGCTAGCTAGCCAACTATGGCTAACTTTCAGTCACATCAAACAGTGCAGCCGGAAAACAACAAAGTACCTGAATTTGCATTTGATAACGCAGTTTTCTAGAGACATTTGGATACATCCATAACAATGAGCTAATAAGCCGCAATTTCACCTGGCATAGGAAATGTGCTCTCTTGTCAGGACATTGTTGTTCAGAGGAGCTAGCCAACAACACAGCTAACACAATCACATCAAACTGAAGCTAGAAAAACTACATACTAGCTGCACTATGTTTCGTTTTACCTGCTTTCTATTGACATTTCTTTGTATATATCCATAAAAATTATGCCAACTGATTCATGATTTCGACTGGCTGAGAAATGCGGCCTGCCTGTCTCCTCCCGACACTTTCATTACTATGGGACAGCATGAATATTGAAACAATGTTGCAAATGTTGGAGAAACAGACCCCAAGGTTTTTTGCAAATCTCCGCTGTTGAAAACAAAATGTTAGTCTAAAAGAAACTTGAGATAATGTCTAGATGCTTTTTATAGTGGTGATCAAGTTTATAAATTGCCTGGCTGGGCTGATGAGACAGTGGATTGCGCAGGCAAATGGAACAGAGGAAATAGGCAGTTTAACGTTATAGATTTAGCCGGTGGTAACTTGTGGAAAAGACACTGGCTTTAATGGGATTTTAAGGCTGGAATGCAGTTTTAACCAATCAGCATTCAGAAATAGACCCACCCATTGTATAATCATAAATAAACAATGAAAATCTTGTGCAATACACCGACGCATGTCTTGTATTCAAGATCCTTAATGGCCTGGCTCCCCCTCCACTCAATATTTTTGTTAAACAGAAAACCCAGACATATGGCAGCAGATCCACAAGGTCTGCCATGAGAGGTGACTGTATAGTTCCCCTAAGGAAAAGCACCTTTAGTAAATCTGCATTCTCTGTGAGAGCTTCCCATGTCTGGAATACACTGCCATCAGACACACATAACTGCACCACATATCACACTTTCACAGAATGCTTGAAGACATGGCTAAAGGTCAATCAGATTTGTGAACATGGTCCCTAGCTGTGTGTTGCCGCTTTCCATGTTGTCTGTAGCTTGTGAGGTATGGAAACACTTTGTTGCTTTTATGAATTTTGTCTTGCTGCTTTTTGTTCTATGTTGCTCTGTCTGTATGCTATGTCTTGCTTGTCCTATGTTGCTATGTTGCTATGTCTATGGTGCTATTGTCTATATTGTGATTGTTTTTAATAACCTGCCCAGGGACTGCGGTTGAAAATTAGCCGGCTGGCTAAAACCGGCACTTTTACTGAAACGTTGATTAATGTGCACTGTCCCTGTAAAAATAAAATGAACTAAACTAAAAACAACAAAGTGGATGTGCTTTTGATGAAGGTTACTATGGAGTGTCCCAGTGATATTTTGGCCTCCATACCATTTGGATTTATGGCGGATTTAAAACAAAAAAATATCTCTATGAATATTCTTAATGACAATGTCACAAGATGTAGCACAGTCAAACACAAGTCACTTATGAATTAATTGATTAAGTCCTGTTTTGCATTTATTTATTCGTGATGAGGAGGGTTCCCAGATAGGAGCCTAGTATTAACACAGAATGCCTCTCCCCATTGCTCTCTTAAGCCAATCCCCTTCAGTTTGTTACAAAGTGAACTTAAGTGTCCATACTTACATTTCTTAACAGTATTAACACGTGTATAATATTCTGTTTTGATGTAATTACATCGTCTGTTATGTTGGTTGTTAAGACTATATAAAAGTTGTAGTTAAGCCTTCAGCTGTTTTCACATTTTCCTTTGCCTTTCCCCATAATCTTTGTCTGTCTATATGCTGCCATCTGCTGGTTCAGTTTAGACACTACCACAGAACACATTTATTATTGTCACACTGAGGACATGGTGTTGAATATTGAGTGTCTAACTGGAGAGAGTAGTAACTAATCAATGATTGAAAACTACATCAACAACTGTCTGATTTAGTGAAGGTACATTAGGCCAGGACTCTGGTCCTTATTGGACAAGCCCCAGCAGGTCTTGACTGTGTTTAACTGAACTAGAAAGTGTTTATTTTTATTTTTTTGCATTTTCCAATTAAGAACATTCAAAACAAAAGTGAAAAGATATTAGACAACGATAGGACAAAGTGACAGTAACAGACGAGCGTAAAATTTAAAATAAAAAATGATAATTATATAAACAAACATACAATAAGAAAAAAAGAAAAAATAACGAGACATTGGATCACCTGCCGTAGGCTACATATTATACGTTACGTGTGAAACAATATGTGACGATTATATATAGATTCAATCAATGAGATGTGGGGCTAGATTCTCCATATCGTCAATAAAAGGTTGCCAAATTATGTAAAATGTCTTTAACTTATTCCTCAAGCAGTAAGTGATTTTCTCCAAAGGGATACAACTATTAACGTCCGATAGCCACATTGCAACTGGCAGGGAGGAATCCAATTTACATTTCAAGGCAATACATTTCTCGGCAATCGCTAGCAATATTTCTGTTAGCTTTATAGTATGGCTTTGCCTAAGATTGGTGTTAGTAAAGTTACCCAGTAGACAGACCTCCGGGTCTAAAGGGAATGCAACCCCGTGAATTGAGGATATGGTATCGCATACCCCCTGCCAGAAACCGTGTAGTTTTGAACACTGCCAAGTGGAATGGAGGAATGTTCCTTCATCTGAGCCACATCTAAAACATAGGGAGGAGATAGCTGGGTTGAACTTGTGCAGTCTAGATGGGGTGATATAGAGCTGATGGAGGAAATTAAACTGGATCAGTCTGTATCTGGAGTTCAATGTGGATGTAACCCCATCCCTGCATAGGTCACTCCATAGATCCTCATCAAGATCAATACCCAGATCTTTCTCCCATCTAAGTCGGGGTTTATCTAGCCCAGGCAGTGTTAGACCTGACATAAGAGCATTGTAAACACGGGAAATGGTCTTGAACAGTGGTTGGTCTGCGTGGCAGAGTTGTTCAATAGGTGACATCTTAGGTAGGTTCCATTGTCGCTTGAGAGTCACCATAATAAAGTTTCGTAGTTGTAGGTAGCTAAAGAAGTCCCTGTTAGGCAAGTGGTATTTCTGTTTCAGCTGATCAAAAGACATAAGAACTCCCTCCCCGTAACAATGTTCCAGAAGAGTGATCCCCTTATCAGACCATGGTCTAAAGTTACTATTCTGGAAAAACATAGGGATCAATCTATTGTTCCATAAAGGGGTTTTAGGGGAAAGGAATCCCCCTAGTCTGAACAGCTCATGCAGTTTGCACCATGCCAGGACAGAATGTATGATTAAAGGGTTGTCTGTGATGGTTTTTATAGATTTTCTGTCCCATTTGTAAAACAAATCTGCCCCAGTGTCATCATTTACCTCAAGCTTTTCAATGTTCAACCATGAGGGAGAGGGACCATTGTCAAACCTCTGAGCCAGAAACCTAGACTGTGCAGCCCAGTAGTACATTCTAAAATTGGCGAGGTTTAAGCCCCTTGACTGTAATCAAGGGTCAGTTTATCCAGTCAACCCTAGGGGTTTTGCCGTGCCAGATAAACCGTCTGGTCATCTTGTCGAGAGAGGAAAAAAATGCTGCGGGAACAGGGATAGGGAGAGATTGAAACAGATATAGAAACCTGGGAAGGACATTCATTTTAATTACATTGATTCTACCCAGTAGAGTGAGAGGTAAGTCCATCCATTTACAAAGGTCAACCTCCACCTTTTGAAACAAACTGGCCAGATTGAGTTTATAGAGGTTGTTCAGATTACCATCCACCATTATGCCCAAATATGTGAAGCCCTGGTATGATGGTATGATGGTCAAAGACAGACAACGGTAAGATTTCGCTTTTATCAAAATTGACCTTATATCCAGAGAAAGAGGGAAAGAGGAGGAAGTCATCCCATTGGTAGCAATCCTAGCTTTAGGAGAGTGATTTTATCAAATTTACAAACACGGTACCTAAACCAAACTTTTCCAAGACGTGAAAGAAGTATGGCCATTCAACCCTATCAAAGGCCTTTTCAGCGTCGAGGGAGACTGCGACACCAGGTATTTTGTTAGCAAGGTGAATTATATCAAAGAATCTTCTGAGATTATTGGAGGACAATCTATTAATTATGAAGCCAGTCTGATCTGGGTTGACCAACAGGGGAAGACATGACTCCAGTCTCTTAGATAGCATCTGGGTGACCAGTTTACAATCTGTGTTAAGGAGAGAGATTGGTCTATAGGAGGCGCACTTTAGCGGTTTTTCCCTTTCTTGTGGATTACAGTAATCACTGCTTGAGAGAAGGACTCTGGAAAGCAGTTGTCTTCTCTGGCTTTTTTAAGTACCTCCATAAGGTAGGGGACCAACAGCTCCCTAAATTCTTTATAGAACTCTGGAGGGAAGCCATCCTCCCCAGGAGATTTATTAGAAGGTAAGGATTTAATGGCCTCCAACAATTCAGGGACTGAGAAGTGTTCACTCAGGCGCTCGCTGTCTTCCCCTGACAGGCATGGGAGGTTGAGAGAGGAGAGAAAGGAGTCGATCTCTGATAGATCATCGCTTGAATGGGAAGTGTAGAGGTCTTCATAGTATTTCTTAAAAGTATTACTAATTTCAGTAGGCTCGAAAGATATCTCATTAGTAAGAGTTTCTATGGCATTAATTGTCCTCTTACTTTCCTCTGCTTTCAGTTGCCATGTCAATACTTTGTGAGCTTTCTCTCCAAGCTCGTAATAACACTGTTTTGATTTAGTGATGGCCCTCTCAGCTTGATATGTGTTCAGAATATTATATTTAAGTTTTTTATTTACCAAAAGCCTGTATAGATCTTTAGTCGGGCCTCTTTGGTAGGTTCTCTCTAGCTCGGAGATTTCAGATTCAAGGGCACTCAGTTCCGCACCGTGTTTTTTCTTCAGCCCTTTAGTATAGGAAATAATCTGTCCCCTCAGATAGGCCTTCAATGTGTCCCAAAGAATGAAGCTGTCAGGAGGTTTGTTTGTCAAAGTAAAAATATTGATCTGCTCTTTGATGAATGCACAAAATTCAGGTTGCTTTAGGAGTGTAGAATTTAGTCTCCATCTATATACTCCATTTACCTTGGTAGGAATGGAGATTGATAATACCAGAGGAGAATGATCACTAAGCAATCTGGGGAGATACTCGACATCTAACACTCTATGAAACAGTTGTGTCGAAAGTAAAAGGTTATCTATGCGTGTGTGTGTCTTGTGTGGGTGTGAATAAAAAGAGTAGTCCCTATCCTGTGGGTGCAACTGTCTCCAGATGTCTAGTAAATTGAGATATTTCATGAATGACATGGTGAGCTTGCCGGCTTTGGTAAGAAGTGAGGGTTTATCAGAAGACCTATCAAGAACTGTATCTAAGCAAAAATTAAAATCTCCTCTAACCAGTAGCCATCCTGGTGGTGCTTGAGCAACCTGAAGGAAGACATTCTGAATAAACATATGGTCATCGAAGTTAGGAGCATAAATATTCAATAGGGTCCAAGAGTCTGAAAACATATGCCCCTGCACCAAAACAAACCTGCCAGAGGGATCAGAGATGGTGTTGTTGACGCAGAAGGGGATGTGTTTACTTATCAAAATTGCAGTTCCTCTTGCTTTGGAGTTAAAAGAGGATGCAAAAACTTGTCCTACCCATTCCCTGTAAGATGTGTTTCTTCAATTTCTTAAGGTATGTATAGACTCTTTTCCTTTTAATCGGGCTGTTAAGACCTTTTACGTTGAATGTGACATATTTTAGTGGATTAAGCATAGGTTGGGTTTCAAATATGTAACTGAATAGAAATCTATCATATGCAGATAATTCGGAAATGTTTCAACTTTGGTTTGAGCACAAAAGTGACCTGTGTGTCTCTTTAGGAGGGAAACAATAAACATAGAATAAAGGAAGAAAAAAATAAATAAAATCCCACCCACCCCGATTGTCAGAGTAGAACAACAGTCCCAACAATCAAACATGAATACACTTGTAGAGATACGTTGCTGCTCGCTTTCCATCTTGCTCTTACTAGATAAACCTTGGCGTAAACTAAAACCTGCGAGCTCTCTAAGTTGAAAACAAACGTTGTGAATAGATATTTATGGCTGAATATTTACTGCCCACGGTAAGGGATGCTTGAGTCTCTTTTCGAAAGATGAACATAAATGAGGGGGAAAGCAGTGGGCCTAAACCCACGTATTGCTTCGCCCAGTAGATATGGACTAAACCAAAATACACTCTCCTGTAAATGTATTAGAACTCACCCCGGGAAGATACGGTTAGTTGAAAATGTACAAATCAATTATAGTGACCGGGAGATACCAGCAGTTCAATCCGGATAAGAGAAAACAAACGAACTGCATTTTATCCCCCAGAGAGACCGTCCTGGCTCAGACTCAGACGTTGCTCAGTTCTTTGAGAAAAGTGTGCACTTCTCCCGTTGTGTTGAAGAGACGGCTTCGGCCTTTGTACTGAACTTTCATCCGCGCAAGGTGGATGAGGCAGCCGGTGATGTTCTTCTCCTTCAGTGCTTTGGCGGCAGGTCTGAAATGCTTGCGGCGTCTGGCGAGATCCGCGCTCATATCTGGGAAAAGGCTGACCCTCTTTCCATCGATGGTGACTGTAAGTCGCTTTGGATAAAAGCGTCTGCTAAATGGCATATATTACAATATTACAATGTCCCCTTTGGCTCTTGCGAGTTGCAGTATCTTCTCTCTGTCTTGGAAACGGAGGAACCTGATCAGGACGGCCCGTGGGGGCTCATCTGGCCGGGGTTTCGGCGCTGATGTTCTGTGGGCGCGTTCGATTTCCAGCGGCTTGGTGAAGTTGATTATACCTAGGGACCTCCGGGATCCATTGAGTGAAGAAACGGACCGGGTCACGGCCCTCGCTGTCCTCTTTCAATCCCACCACACGGATATTACTACGTCTACTCTGGTTCTCCATTTGATCTACCTTGTTTTTGAGGAGGTAGGCATTGTCCTTTTGCAGTTGTATCAAGACCTGGTCGTGTCTAGCGATGGTATCTTCAACTGTGCTAATGCGCAACTCTGCCTCAGTCTTTCTCAAAAGGAGATCATTCATGGAGGATTTCAGGTCGTCAATGGAAGAATGGAGTTCAGCCGATTTCTTATCAATTTTCAGAGAAAGACCTCTGTTACCATCCTGAATTTCCCGGAGGAGAGTAGCCAGCATGTCGGCAGGCTCGCAAGAGGCTGCTGAGAGCAACAGTCTGGAACTGTCGTCTGAGTTATGAGGGCTAATGCTAATCTTGCTAGCTGTAGCGTTATCGTTATCTTGGGAATCAACAACGTTTTGGTTGTCTTTCTTGCCTCTCGGTCGGAGGTCCATGGCTCTTTGGGAAGGTAAGTACTTGACAATTTATCATCCGATGTTAGAATATTGTTTCAACGTTGTTATTTAGGTAAAAATAGAATAACTTTGAAGAGCTCGGTTTGTCAACGTCTGCTCAGCTCCACGGCATCACGTGCTCCCAACTAGAAAGTGTTTAACTGAACACACGCTATTTTGTTTGACCTAATCACACACTGTACAGTATCTGTTTGAGCAAGGGTGCGACTACAGTTTAGCAAATGAATAATCCACAGCTAACCTGCATTATTCACTCCTTTAGAAGTGAGACTCCACCTGCTGTCATTGCCCTTGTGAAAAATATTGCAGTCAGAGTGCAGTTTAACTACAGTTAGAATGCAGTATAAAAGCAGTATGCAGCAATTATTGCATCCGAAATAACACAGCCGACTCAGTTACTGACCTTTTACCTCAGTTTCAAAACTACAATCAGCATTCTACTGGCTTGGTCTCTCTTCAGTCTTTGGCTGTATATTGTTCCTGTTCGGGTCCTCTGAAATGTCCTCTGAAACATTACCAACCGTACGGGCATGAAAAGGCTTTACTTTTTGGCAGGCCGATTTCCCTACCATCAAAAATAAGTTCCTCTTTATGCAACCACTCTCAACTCAGTGACATTTTGGAAATGGTGTAGGACAAACCGACCAAATTATGTTGAACATACAGTAGGCTTTGTTATATGACAGAATAACATTCAGACAGGTCATATATATTATTATCTAAAATAAACAAAAACAAATTTTTTCACAACAGTTCCGCAGATGTCTTGTCGTCTACTCAGGAAAGACGCATCATGGCCATCACACAATTTTTTTTCATAATTCAGAGGGGCAGGATCCAAACGACGTAGATCGATATTGAAGATGGAAGGAGCAACAACACGCACTGTGATAACGTCTCCCAGCAGCAGCACGGACAACTTTTCCACCTCTACTCTGGCATGTGATAGGCACTTTTTTCGCACTGCTTCAGGGCTCCTCGTTTTCGCAGAAATAGTAAGTAGTCAAGTTTCAAGGTTCAAGCTGTAGGCTACGGGATACGCATGGTACATCTTCCAAAGAACAATACGACACAATAAAGGTTAAGAATACGAACATAAATTACATGGCTCAATACAACAGAATAAACATTTTATAGTAGCATAAGTATAATTCAAGAAGGCACAATATTCTAGACTAATATTTACACTTGTACTGGAGAAGGTGGGGATGGGAGGCAGTGTTTAAACTGAGCAGTATGACAAGAGTCTGGTAGCAGCTGTTGTGATGTGTGTGCATCATGAATGTATATCTGTGTATGTTTGTGTGGGTGTGTGCATGAGTGAGTGCATGTGTGCTAAGTGGAGGAGAATCAGAGCAGGTGGTCAGTCCAGGTCAACTGTTCAGCAGTCTGATGGCTTGTAGATAGGAACTGTCTCTGAGCCTTTTGGTATCAGACCTCATGCCAGATGTTAAGGGAGGGAGAGAATAGCTTGTGGCTGGGGTGTGTGGGGTCCTGGATGATGCTGCATGACTTCCTCTGTTTTGTGTTGATGTACTGTTTTGTGTAGATGTACTAGTGTTGGGTGGTCCTTTGCCTGGGGTGATGTAAGTTTAACAATCAGTCTTCCAGATAGATGACACAGACACAGGAACCTTGGTATAAAACTCTTTAGCAATAAAATGCAATTGCAGACAGAGTTTCGCATTACAGAATACCTCAGTCATCTATAGTAAAGATCTAGTAAAGATCATAAAGATCAATAATATAGAGACTGATACGCTCCCTATGATTCCCCTGCGGGTTACCATGTCCAGTGGGATCGTGGTCTCCTGACCACCCCTGAGGCCCTAATGGCCGGCTATCTAGGGGAGTGCACGGGGAAAGGAGAATCTATCGGCACAAGCGGAACACTCATTTAAGATCGAGTCCGCGATCCGTAACCCTGTGAGTTCCCAGCTGCGCCTGAATCGACTAGCATGCCCTATGCTGGGAAGAGGGGAAAATTTTAAGAAAAAATCAAGACAAACATATGACCAACAGGGGGTTCTGGGTGAGTTTGGTGCTGACTCACCTGGGGTGATCGAGAAGTGTTCCGTACCTGCCATCTCTACTCCCAGACGGACCCCCAGCACCGATCGGCCGTGTGTCCTCTCCGACCACAGCGGAGGTGCAGGGGGAGTCTCCTCCTCCGGTACCCCTCGGCACGGCCCCTCCCAACTCCATCGGAAGGGAGCGGAGGTGCTGGGTGGTTGAACACACAGGACCCTCTCCGAACGCCTTGCGGGCAGCCAGCAGATTGTCCAGTCGGATGGACATGTCAATCAGCTCATCCAGGGAAAGATTGGTGTCCCGACACGTAGCTCCCCTGCGGACATCTCCTGGATTTCCGGAGACTACACCTGTAGTGGTCGATAAGGGCCCTGTCGTTCCACCCACATCCTGCTGCCAAGGTCCGGAACTCAACGCGTTGAGAAGTGCTTATTGAAGTTTTCGATAATCATGGATTTATGGGCGCTCCTGTTTCCTGCCTGAGATGGAATAGTCGTTCTCCATGCCGCGCGGCCATTTGGAGGGTGGTCAAACATGGCGCTGGAAGCGCCTTAGGGAAAACTCTGGGTAGTGCTCCTTCGCTGAGTCTGGGCCATTCCAGACTGCATTCAGTCCGCCACTCCAGAGCACGACCCGTGAGGCAGGAGATGAGGACACTCACCCTCTCCGCTCCCAAGGGAGTGGGTCTGAAAATGGTGGCAGGTGACAGTTCCAGCTGGAGTAAGGTCAATGTCCCTGGCACCCCGCCACCGCTCCATCATAAACCCTCGGGAGCGTAAGACGGAGAGCGCTGGAGCCGGGGGATGGGGAGTCCTGAGCTGGGGAGCCGAGGGTGGAGAGAGGAGACCACTTCTCTCCCATCGGTCCATTCTCTCCATCACCTGATCCATAGTCCGTTCCGATCCGATGGAGAACGGTGGTATGGTGTAGGACCCGTTCCTCCATCGATGGGAAAGGGTTGGCGCTGCTCCTGCTGACTCCATTCGTTGTTGGTGCGGGATTCTGTAAGGTCCTGGGTGTCGTGAGGGTGAAATCAGGCGCAGGAAAGCAGAGTTCAAAAAGTGCTGTTTTTAATGCACATACGCTCAGGCAAATGCCCCAGACACAGGGAAACGAAAACAGTCTAGGAATTTGAATTGTGAAATGTGACTTTACAGACTACAAACCATTCTTGAACGTTAAATGTTATAAAACAGCTTTAAAAAGATGAACCAACTCTTGTTTCCTATAATCAGTACTAAGCACTGCCAAATAGATGTCCAGAGAAGGAGTATTGAATTTAAATTTAGAAGCAATAGGGCCAAAATGTTCATTTCTTTAGAGTCTAAGACAATGGGTGGGGGTTTTAAGGTGGTGATACTATGGATCATTTAGCTATTTGTTTTAGACTTTTAGGACCCCTTTAGGTATCCCCAAATAAATGATAAAATATTGAACAGGGGTATGCTAAAGCCCATAGAAATGCATTGAATAATACATTCATAAATGGCAAAAAGGACAGTCCAAAAATAAATGATAAGAATCAAGGTTTTGAAGTGTCTGTCCTAAATCTAGAAGATATAAACATCTCTGGAAATAAACAAATAAACAAACACAGATTTAACCGCTTTTCTGTGTAGGCACAAAAGAGACCTTCATACTGTACTTCCATTTGTTTTTTAAACCGGTACAGTTTTTACCTTTAGATGAGTCCCGTGACACTTGTGGTGTTATAGAGCAAAAAGGAGAACACCATCGTGGTCATGAGAATCTCAACCTTTCCACAGTGGCGTCCCAATAGTTTGTAGTCCAAACAGTTCAGACTCTACCAAACAGAAGTTGGAATATTAATGGTAGCGACTTCAGATGAGTCTTCTGCCACTTATGTGGGTCGTAGAGGAAAACGAGTCTCATCTCTCAATAGAGTGGTGATAATACTTTTGTGAGAAGACCGATGTTTGGGATGTCTCATGGTCTGACAAACACAGCTCCAGCTCTGCCACTTCTCACCGCAGGTGTGGAAGTGCTACATTGGCAGAAGCGATGGATTGAGAAGCATTCAATGCAACAAAAATATATCTAGCTTGAATTGATGGATTTTGATGTTTTTTATTATTATGTTACCTAGATGGATACACCGGTGCATCAATCGACACTAGGGGGATATTATACGGCCAAGTACCAAGAGATGATGAGTATCAACATGTTATAATTTCTTACTGTCATCATTATAAGTGATATATTCCCATGCTGGGCTTCCAGAGGGCGCAGCGGTCTAAGGCACTGCATCTCATTGTAAGAGGCATCACTACAGTCCCTGGTTCGGTTCCAGGTTGTATCACATTCGGCCGTGATTGGGAGTCCCATAGAGCGGCACACAATGGGCCCAGCGTTGTCCGGGTTTGTATGCCGGTGTAGGCCGTGATTGTAAATAAAATGTTGTTCTTAACTGACTTTCCTAGTTAAATAAAGGTTCAATAAAAAGTACAGCTACAATGGTCAAATGTCACTATTTTGACATATTCTAATGCATTACTCCCAGACCAGTATCATGCGTTACAATTGCACATGTTCTATTTAGTTAGTTGTGTACTTAGCCACATCTTGAGATCTGTGTGAAAACCTGTGAGAGGCTCCAGCGACGGTCTCCATCCTGCCCTGTCTCTCTAAAGTCTTCAAAAGCCGAGTTAATAAACAGAACACTGACCATTTCGAATCCCACCGTACCATCTCCAATGTGCAATCTGGTTTCTGAAGTGGTCATGTATGGGTGCACCTCAGCCACGCTCAAGGTATTAAATGATATCATAACAGCCATCGATAAAAGATTGTACTGTGCAGCCGTCTTCATTGACCTGGCCAAGGTATGTTGACTCTGTCAATCACCGTAGTATTCTTATCGGCAAACTCAACAGCCTTGGTTTCTCAAATGACTGCCTTGCCTGGTTCACTAATTACTTCTCTGACAGAGTTCAGTGTGTCAAATTGTAGGGCCTGTTGTCAGGACCTCTGGCAGTCACTATGGGAGTACCACAGGGTTCAATTGTATGTATGTATGGGCAGACTCTTTTCTCTGTATAAATCATGTATGATGTCGCTCTTGCTGTATGGGTGACTCCCTGATCCACCTGTATGCAGAAGACACCATTCTGTATACATCTGGCCCTTCTTTGGACACTGTGTTAACAAACCTCCAAACAAGCTTCAATGCCATACAACACTCCTTGTGGCCCCCAACTGCTCTGAAACGCTAGTAAAACTAAATGCATGCTTTTCAACCGTTCGCTGCCCGCACCCGCCAAACTAGTCGCTCTGGATAAGAGCGTCTGCTAAATGACTTAAATGTAATGTAAATGTACTCTGGATGTATTCTGACTACTCTGTACGGTTCTGACACCTAGGTGTCTGGCTAGACTGCAACAAAGCTTAATTCACTCATGCCGCCTAGTTAAACTGACTATCCTACCGATCCTTGACTTCTGCGATGTCATTTTCAAAATAGCCTCCAACACTCTACGCAGCAACTGGACTGGATGCAGTTTATCACAGTGCCATCCGTTTTG
>NW_025746089.1:162500-173502 GCF_021184085.1 Oncorhynchus gorbuscha
CAGCAATCCACTATATAGGCAAATAATATCCATAACAGTGTTCTGAAGTGTATCCAGTCTAGACCATCAGGCTTCTCTGCCCACTGTGCAGACTAAGAGAGCAGTACACCGATCCACAACATGTTAACAGGAATACCTTACCCATAGAAGAACAATACACAACAGATACATGAAAGAGACTAATGAAAGGGAGACAAATGAGAGTCAAATGAAAAGAGAAATGAAAGGGAGTCAAATGAGAGTCAAATGAAAAGAGAAATGAAAGGGAGTCAAATGAAAAGAGAAATGAAAGGGAGTCAAATGAAAAGAGAAATGAAAGGGAGTCAAATGAAAAGAGAAATGAAAGGGAGACCAAATGAAAAGAGAAATGAAAGCCAGTGTAAGGATTTTCCTGTGGTGAAGTAGAGGAGGACCAAAACGCAGCATGGTTATATTGATTCATGTTTAATAAAAACAGATAAACATGAACACTACAAAACAATAAACGTGGAAAACCAAAAAACAGCCCTCTCTGGTGCAAAACACAGAGACAGGAACAATCACCCACAAACACACAGTGAAACCCAGGCTACCTAAGTATGATTCTCAATCAGAGACAACTAATGACATCTGCCTCTGATTGAGAACCATACTAGGCCGAAACATAGAAATACCTCAAAACATAGAAAAACAAACAGACTGCCCACCCAACTCACGCCCTGACCATACTAAATAATGACAAAACAAAGGAAATAAAGGTCAGAACGTGACAGTCAAACAAATTAAAGTCTTTCAAAAGCACCAAATCTTACATTCATATCCTCATCATGTAACCCACTTTCAGTTTGATTCATTGCAGAGCTGGTCCTCAAGCATACTGTTTCAAACAATCAATGTCTTTCAAGAGGACATGTAAGCACCAGAAAGTCAGAATCCAAGTTCCTCATAGAAAACAAAATGAGGTTGCTATTTTTTAAGTCAAAGTACAAACAATTATCCCACCTTCTATTTTGTGTTTCCGTCACACCTGTTGGACAGTACTTTACTTTATCACATAAAAACATTTGGATGGAAACATGACTAATGATGCCAATGTGTCTATGGACAACATACCCAACGACAGTCACCAAAAGGTCCTCTCAGAAGTCTGCTGGTCGTATCATCATGGTAGTAGCACGGAGAGAGTAACTAGACCCCTTTGAAGTAGTGCCACCTAATCCCATTCAGTTTACCCATGTTCTGACCATGACTGTAGTACATCCCATTCAGGTTCGATGGTCCACAGGCATCGAACCACCAACCTGAAGGCATAGAGAGAAACGTAGAGAGAGAAACAGAGAAAATAGATTTTAGGCTTGATGATGTTACACTATCAGAGAACTATCAAAGTCATAACTGTGTGACCTTCCTGTAACCTCTGATTATCTCTGGATAGCTTTGTTGCAACGCCACACTAGAGCAGACTCCAGTACTCCTCTCTTTGGATAGCTTTGCCCCATTCTGACCTCTGACCTTTCATTACAGGTGAGAGCGGAGTATGAGGGCAACTATAACAAAACATAAATAGTCTACAAGAATCTCTGTGAGCCCAACATGTTTGGACCAGCTACTTGGGGGGGTGTTTGGGAAATGCTGCTCTAGACATTGATAAGAGGATAAAGACATGTATGTTTGTCATGTATTTTCAGATGTACATTCTGGATCTAAATCCTGATGAGATTGTAGCTTCACATTCATTGTTAATAGGAATTTCACTGTCATTTTGATTTATTCTGCTGGCCAGTTCCCTGGACTTCTAAACCAGCCATGGCATGTGTCAATCATTCTGTAAAATGCTGAGGGCTGCCACCTGGCTTCACGAGCTGAGATACCATTCTCTGCTGTGATATGTCAGTACCAGTGCTGAATACATACTAACTGGCTCTGCTCTGTAGTTCTTCTAGACGGGAGATAAAGTGAGTAGGGGTACCGGGAGGTCAATGGGTTGAAAATGTTTTACCAAAATGACAAAAGCTTCCCCTAGCATAGTGTGGGTGGGTGGTTGTTGTTGTCTTATAGCTTCTACTTATCCAGTTGTTTCAGTTCTACAGGAGTACAAACAGAGTGCATGTGTTTAGGGGTTAATGTGGACTTTAACCTCAGACATACCCCCGGTGAGCATGAGAGCACATTTGCAGATGCAGTTGTCGTTGTCCATATCCTTGGTACTGAAGTCTGCTCCGTTGATGACCAGGCTGCTCTGTCTGCCTGCCGTTCCACTGTGACTCTTCAGGAACAGCCTGACACAGTCGCCAGGGAAACACAGAGGGAAATAAAGCAGAAACACAATGCTGCTGGTGGAGGACAGAAATTCACCACCACGCTGTTCTTCTAATCTAAATAATATGTACCTTGCAACCTGGTCTCAGAGCATTTCATATTATTCTGTACATAAATCCGAGACACTCCATTTATTATTATATGTTTAGTTTCGTATGGCTACATGAGACAGATTGTTACTCAAGGCAAAAATGTCCCTCCCCTTGTTCTCACTGTGTGAACGTTTGAGGACATAAATTCACCACCACACTGTTCTTCTAATCTACTACAAAGAATATGTACCCTTTCAAATAAGTGTCTTTGAAATTATCGTACACTATATTAAAACCCAATCACACCAGTTGCTTTTCTAAAGAACATCCTGGTTTATGAGGACATTGTCGGTTTCCTCGTTTGTCTCAAGCCGTTTGTGTATTTCCCTGTGAACTCTTTGCACTCCCTCCTCCTGCATTGTTTGTCCCCATCTACTACACTGCATGTCAAGCAGCGGCAGCTCCAACTGTGGTTTATGACTCAGACAACTTTCAGGTCTTGCCAGAACCAGGTGATGGATAATTCACAGAAGAGAGAGGCCCTATTCTTAGTCAGTGGTCTTGTATACTGTGTCTATGTTGAATACTGTGTCTATGTTGAATACTGTGTCTATGTTGAATACTGTGTCTATGTTGAATACTGTGTCTATGTTGAATACTGTGTCTATGTTGAATACTGTGTCTATGTTGAATACTGTGTCTATGTTGAATACTGTGTCTATGTTGAATACTGTGTCTATGTTGAATACTGTGTCTATGTTGAATACTGTGTCTATGTTGAATACTGTGTCTATGTTGAATACTGTGTCTATGTTGAATACTGTGTCTATGTTGAATACTGTGTCTATGTTGAATACTGTGTCTATGTTGAATACTGTGTCTATGTTGAATACTGTGTCTATGTTGAATACTGTGTCTATGTTGAATACTGTGTCTATGTTGAATACTGTGTCTATGTTGAATACTGTGTCTATGTTGAATACTGTGTCTATGTTGAATACTGTGTCTATGTTGAATACTGTGTCTATTTTGAATACTTTGTCTATGTTGAATACTGTGTCTATGTTGAATACTGTGTCTATGTTGAATACTGTGTCTATGTTGAATACTGTGTCTATGTTGAATACTGTGTCTATGTTGAATACTGTGTCTATGTTGAATACTGTGTCTATGTTGAATACTGTGTCTATGTTGAATACTGTGTCTATGTTGAATACTGTGTCTATGTTGAATACTGTGTCTATGTTGAATACTGTGTCTATGTTGAATACTGTGTCTATGTTGAATACTGTGTCATGTTAGACCATCATAGATACAGTACAACATTTCTATGATCTTTGAGAGGGTTGATTAGTTCAACACATCAGGCCTCACAGCAAGAAACAACATTTCTATGATCTTAACGTACTGAAACAAACATTGTTCAATTAATTCATCTATTACATGAATATGAATGACACAGATAATGAAAGAAATTAATACATATCACAATTGAACTTGACCTGAACACTGGTGTTCATCAATTATAACGTCTCTATTTATCTGTGGTCCCTCTGTGTGGTCATATATCTGACCCATCAAAGTGTCAGGCTGATCATTAATGTGGCTTGGCTGCTATGGTGACCAGGTGTTTGGCTCCTATACAGTGACTCTGTGTCACATGAAGTACTGTAGTTATAGAAGGCAGCCTGGCTCTCTGAAACCCAGTGTGTCTGAAGAGCTGCAAAGTTTACTTAGGAGCCATGAACAGGGCGTATTACCATGCATTTAGTTAGGTATTACTGCATCGGCGCCATCTTGCTGTATTCAGATGTGCATTTGTGTATTACTATTGAACACCAGCATTTAGTTAGGTATTACTACTGTTACTGCACTGTTGGAGCTAGGAACACCAGCATTTAGTTAGGTATTACTGCACTGTTGGAGCTAGGAACACCAGCATTTAGTTAGGTATTACTGCACTGTTGGAGCTAGGAACACCAGCATTTAGTTAGGTATTACTGAACTGTTGGAGCTAGGAACACCAGCATTTAGTTAGGTATTACTGCACTGTTGGAGCTAGGAACACCAGCATTTAGTTAGGTATTACTACTGTTACTGCACATTTAGTTAGGTATTACTGCACTGGAGCTAGGAACACCAGCATTTAGTTAGGTATTACTGCACTGTTGGAGCTAGGAACACCAGCATTTAGTTAGGTATTACTGCACTGTTGGAGCTAGGAACACCAGCATTTAGTTAGGTATTACTGCACTGTTGGAGCTAGGAACACCAGCATTTAGTTAGGTATTACTGCACTGTTGGAGCTAGGAAAACCAGCATTTAGTTAGGTATTACTGAACTGTTGGAGCTAGGAACACCAGCATTTAGTTAGGTATTACTGCACTGTTGGAGCTAGGGAACACACCAGCATTTAGTTAGGTATTACTGCACTGTTGGAGCTAGGAACACCAGCATTTAGTTAGGTACTGTTTACTGCACTGTTGGAGCTAGGAACACCAGCATTTAGTTAGGTATTACTGAACTGTTGGAGCTAGGAACACAAGCCTTGTGTACACAACCAGTAACATGTTATTGGATTTGAGGTGTAGGCCCATTAAACGCCACACTCCATAGAATAGCTTTCCTTTTAAAGGCTGTGATCTTCCTCTATAAACCATGTTTAAAATAAAGGTCATTATTTACATACATTCCCAATAACGGATTACACAGTATATACTGACTGCTATGTACTGTAAATGACTTTTCAATTTCCACTGATGGACTCTGTTTACTCTCCCTCTCAATGCTACTCAAGAGTTACTCTAATAGATCTTTGTACATCCTTCCATCCTTCCTTGTCTTTAACTGGTTAGTAAAAATGTGAGCCAGGTCAACAACAAAAAATGGTACAAGTGTGTTCGTTTGTGTGATCACACGTCCGTATGTGGGTGAACTAAATCAGATTGAGACAAAGCTTGCTGGTTATCATTCTAGGAAATATAATAATTCCCTTTTACCATCTTACATTTGATTTAGTTAGTAATGGCATTGTGAAATGAGGCAGAGCCTCTCTTTCCCTAAGAAGCTGTGTGACAATAGTTTGTTTTGGACCATCTCCATGACAAGTATTACAGAATGGCAATGAAATAAGAATCTAGAGACCAAAATTGATTCCATTCCAGAACTCAAAAAGATTATCCAGTATGTTTTTGGAAACACAATAAATTAAAAAGTAAGAATTATGATCTGCTGAAGTCCTAGAAGCCTCAATCAGAAGGATTATGGACAATAAATGTCCACAAACTGAAAAATGTATACATGGAATTGATTACAAATCATGATCAGAGTCACCAGTGCCTCACCATCATTACTGTGATGGAAATACAACACCAAGCACATCATTGTCAGTGATAGAACCAAGTCCAATATCTCATTCCCACTTCATTAAAAATATACTGCAGGTCCTGAAGCAAGTAAAGGCAACCACAGTTGAGTAGTTGAGTGACTATTTAAGTAGGAACGTGGGCGTATTTAGTGGGGAATGTCCTATGATCCTAAAAACTGTACTGTAGGTATGATACAATGCGCTGAGATGTGACAAAACTTAATTTCCTCCACTTAGGTACATACAGATGTAGGATCTTAATTTGAGCCAGTTTGCTAGAGCAGGAAAATAATCCTGCAGCAACGTGAATTATGTGGATTATAATTAATGGACATTTATGTCAGGGATGAAACATTTTTCTTTAGGGCAAATCAAGTCTGAGTGTTCAAAGTGGAAATGACAAACTTTAGAAGCTTTTTTAAAACTCAAATACACCACAAGTTAGCATTTCCTTCTATGCAGGTAAATTCTCAGCATCAAAAGAGTGATCAAATTAAGATCCTACATCTGTAGCTGATATCAGCACTCCTACTGTGAGACTCTTTAAGAATACGGCCCAGAACACATTGCTGGTATCCCACCTGTAATTCTGCTTCTCGCTGCCGATGTAGAAACGGTCATAGTGGGAGAAGGCCTGCTGTCCGCCCCAGTCGGTCACTTCCACCCTCAGGTTGTAGGGCCTTTGGCTGGTCAGCAGGAACACAAACTCATTCCCCAGCCAGTGTTCTCCAGACAGACTCCCAAAGCCCTGCAACAACACAACAGCACAGGAACATGTGTCTTCTGTTTCTGTAGTGTAAGGCAGCTTGATGTACAAGTACACCCCTTGGACAGGACACTAGTCTGTCGCAGGTCATTGTCCCAGCAACACATGGAGCTATAGAAAAATAATTAATGTCATATCGGGTTCTTCTACAGGGACAAGATCACAAACCCTACATGGTTCTAGGTAGAATTAAGACTGTTAGAGGGATGTTCTACTCAGTGACTCTTTGTTCTCTTTTTTAAAGGAATTCTGTTCTGTGTTTTCCTCTCTTTTAAAAATAATAATAACTATGTTCTGTGTTTTACTCTTTTTTTTTGACAGTGGTGAATTGAGGGAGATGATGAGTAGATAAATATATATTTCTTTAACTAGGCAAGTCAGTTAAGAACAAACTCTTATTTACAATGGCCTAGGAGTGAGTTAACTGCCTTGTTCAGGGGCGGAACGACAGATTTTTACCTTGTCAGCTCGGGATTTGATCCACCAACCTTTCGGTTACTGGCCCCGCGCTCTAACCACTAGGCTACCTGCAGCCCCTACATCTCTCTCTCTCTCTCTCTCTCTCTCTCTCTCTCTCTCTCTCTCTCTCTCTCTCTCTCTCTCTCTCTCTCTCTCTCTCTCTCTCTCTCTCTCTCTCTCTCTCTCTCTATATATATATATCTATCTCTATATCTCTATATATATATATATAGATATATATATAGAGAGAGATATATAGAGATAGATATAGAGATAGATATAGCCTTCAGTATTTATGCTGCAATAGTTTGTGCCGGGGGGCTAGGATCAGTCTGTTATACCTGGAGTATTTCTCCTGTCTTATCCGGTGTCCTGTGTAAGAATGCTCACTCTAACTCTCTTTCTCTCTTTTCTCGGAGGACCTGAGCCCTAGGACCATGCCTCAGGACTACCTGGCCTGATGACTCCTTGCTGTCCCCAGTCGACCTGCTGTCCCCAGTCCACCTGCTGTCCCCAGTCCACCTGCTGTCCCCAGTCCACCTGCTGCTGCTCCAGTTTCAACTGTTCTGCCTGCAGCTATGGAACCCTGACCTGTTCACCGGACGTGCTGCCTTGTCCTGGGCCTGCTGTTTTGTACTCTCTCTCTACCACACCTGCTGTCTCTAACTCTGAATGACTGGCTATGAAAAGTCAACTGACATTTACTCCTGAGGTGCTGACCTGTTGCACCCTCTACAACCACTGTCATTATTATTTGACCCTGCTGGTCATCTTTTTTAACAATTTTTTTATTTATTTCACCTTTATTTAACCAGGTAGGCTAGTTGAGAACAAGTTCTCATTTGCAACTGCGACCTGGCCAAGATAAAGCATAGCATTGTGAACAGACAACAACACAGAGTTACACATGGAGTAAACAATTAACAAGTCATTAACACAGTAGAAAAGAAAAGAGAAAAAAAGAGAGTCTATATACATTGTGTGCAAAAGGAATGAGGAGGTAGGCAAATAATTACAATTTAGCAGATTAACACTGGAGTGATAAATGATCAGATGGTCATGTACAGGTAGAGATATTGGTGTGCAAAAGAGCAGAAAAGTAAATAAATAAAAACAGTATGGGGATGAGGTAGGTAAAAATGGGTGGGCTATTTGCCGATAGACTATGTACAGCTGCAGCGTTCAATTCGGTTAGCTGCTCAGATAGCAGATGTTTGAAGTTCGGTTAGCTGAGGAGATAAAAGTCTCCAACTTCAGCGATTTTTGCAATTCGTTCCAGTCACAGGCAGCAGAGAACTGAACGTTTGAACATCTTGGCCATGTACTGTTATAATCTCCACCCGGCACAGCCAGAAGAGGACTGGCCAACCCTCAGAGCCGGGTTCCTCTCTAGGTTTCTTCCTTTCTAGGAGTTTTTCCTAGCCACCGTGCTTCTACATCTACATTGCTTGCTGTTTGGTGTTTTAGGTTGGGTTTCTGTACAACACTTTGTGACATCTGCTGATGTAAAAAGGGCTTTATAAATACATTTGATTGATTGATAAAGAGATAGAGATTTAGATATAGACAGATATAGACAGAGATAGAGATATAGATAGGTTGGATTCTGCAGCACCAGTACTAGACCAGACCTTGGAATGAATCTTTCTTTACCAGAGACATTTTACAATATATCAACATTTGAATGGTGATCTAAGCACACCATGTTTAGACTCAACTTAAACAGTTTCCTCTCTCCTGTCATTTTCTCTCAGAAGTGTTCAATCAGAGACCATTAGCGTCATTATGCAACACTCCCAACAGAGGGTCAATGAGCGAACACATACCCGTTGTATGCCAGCGTCTTTGCCAGGCTACACTCCACACTTCCTTAGCCCCTGACTGGAGGACAGTCCTCTTGCTCAGCTCAGAGGCCAAGGCCTTTTTAGCCACAGGGCTCTTTCAAGGCCTAATGGGGCTGGCAGTGGCAACACAGTGGATTCGTGCTAAATGGCCCATATTCATTTTAAAGTACAATACTTTTGACCAGGGCCAATAGGACACCCTATTTCCCCATAGGGCTCTGGTCAAAATTATTGTACTATATATATATTTTGTGCTATGCGTTTGTACTTGCTCCTTTTTCTGTTGTAGTTTGACATATACATTCATATGGTGGAATGTTGTGCAATGTAGATTCATATTTTCCCAAAATCTACAAAGTTTCAATACCGGAATAATCCCTATTTATCCCGAGAGTCCTGGGAAATAATGCAAAAATCAGAAGTGCCCTTTTAAAACCAAGATGGTCACTATGCCAGGGTTCTCCCCAAATAAGAAGTGTGCCACCTTATCGGCTTGGCTGCGCCACTATGGAAAGATTTCAGAGCAAATGAAATGTAAGTGTAGTCATGATAGTTACTCTATCTTTGATCGCCAACACATTTCAGATGTAGCCCCACAGAGCGCCCTCTGAGTATAGCGCTGTTTCTTTGTAACGGCAGTCAAACAAAAGTCAAGTGACCAAAGTTGCTAAACTTGCTAGATAACCTCCTTCTCCCATATTTGGCTAAATCAAGTTGATGATTATAACGATAGCAGATCAGCTCATGAATAACAGGGAGAGGAAGTGGAAATAGTTTAAATATCAAGGTATCTTAACGAGGACTGTTTAAAAAATATCCATATCAACTCTCATATCGTTTGTTGATCACACATTCTCTATGAGAGAGCACGGAGAAGGGGGGAAAGAGGTATTTTGACATGCATAGGCGAGAGACGTGCTTTGATAATGCATCCTATGGATTACAGAATAAAATGAGTTACAGGAGTGAGACAGGAGTCAGGATTTTGGGTTTCATTAGGATTGGAATTGGATAGGGAAATAGCCTAGGTTCTAGGATGAGAATATAGAATTTTCCCTCATGCCTTGTTAACGGACTTCATGCCTGTGACAGAGATGCTTATGTAGTGAATTGTACATGGGCCTATCAAATGTGTGACTGTCTGAAGATTTACAATGACAGCTGAAAGAGGCACATGCTCTTTAAAAGGCTACACTGTATGGTTTCCTGTGGGGTTTATTAACTGTATTCGGGTCATGTGTGCAGGCCAGAGCGACCGGCAGTGTCAATTATGCGTGCGCTTTGAATTTATAGCGACTTTGTGTCAAATATGCTAGACTAAAGGCTTCAATGTGACAACCTGTTTGGATAATGTCCAATAAATGTTTTTGTTCATCTTTTGCTGAGGGATTTCATTAGTGCAGACATTGGGGAATTTTATTGTAATTTCCCGGGTCTTGTCATGTATTTTGGGGGGTAAACGTGAAGAGTGTTCCTGGTAATGTCCCGGGATCCCGATTACCCATGTTAATCCCTGGTGCTACAGTGAAGGAAAAAATTATTTGATCCCTGCTGATTTGCCCACTGACAAAGAAATGATCAGTCTATACATTTAATGGTAGGTTTATTTGAACAGTGGGAGACAGAATAACAACAAAATAATCCAGAAAAACGCATGTCAAAAATGTTATAAATGTATTTGCATTTTAATGAGGGAAATAAGTATTTGACCCCCTCTCAATCAGAAAGATTTCTGGCTCCCAGGTGTCTTTGATACAGGTAACGAGCTGAGATTAGGAGCACACTCTTAAAGGGAGTGCTCCTAATCTCAGTTTGTTACCTGTATAAAAGACATCTGTCCACAGAAGCAATCAATCAATCAGATTCCAAACTCTCCACCATGGCAAAGACCAAAGAGCTCTCCAAGGATGTCAGGGACAAGATTGTAGACCTACACAAGGCTGGAATGGGCTACAAGACCGTCGCCAAGCAGCTTGAGTGAGAAGGTGACAACAGTTGGTGTGATTATTCGCAAATGGAAGAAACACAAAAGAACTGTCAATCTCCATCGGCCTGGGGCTCCATGCAAGATCTCACCTCGTGGAGTTGCAATGATCATGAGACCGGTGAAGAATCAGCCCAGAACTACACGGGAGGATCTTGTCAATGATCTCAAGGCAGCTGGGACCATAGTCACCAAGAAAACAATTGATAACACACTACGCCGTGAAGGACTGAAATCCTGCAGCGCCCGCAA
>NW_025746090.1:0-45000 GCF_021184085.1 Oncorhynchus gorbuscha
GGGGGATACAGGGTTAATAACCTCTGGGGGGTACAGGGTTAATAACCTCTGGGGGGGTAGTGGGTGTACAGGGTTAATAACCTCTGGGGGGGTAGTGGGGTGTACAGGGTTAATAACCTCTGGGGGTGTACAGGGTTAATAACCTCTGGGGGGGTAGTGGGGTGTACAGGGTTAATAACCTCTGGGGGGTAGTGGGGTGTACAGGGTTAATAACCTCTGGGGGGTAGTGGGGTGTACAGGGTTAACCTCTGGGGGGGGTAGTGGGGTGTACGGGGTTAATAACCTCTGGGGGGGTACAGGGTTAATAACCTCTGGGGGGGTAGTGGGGTGTACAGGGTTAATAGCCTCTGGGGGTAGTGGGGTGTACAGGGTTAATAACCTCTGGGGGGGTAGTGGGGTGTACAGGGTTAATAACCTCTGGGGGGTACAGGGTTAATAACCTCTGGGGGGATACAGGGTTAATAACCTCTGGGGGGTAGTGGGGTGTACAGGGTTAATAACCTCTGGGGGGGTAGTGGGGTGTACAGGGTTAATAACCTCTGGGGGTAGTGGGGTGTACAGGGTTAATAACCTCTGGGGGGTAGTGGGGTGTACAGGGTTAACCTCTGGGGGGGTAGTGGGGTGTACGGGGTTAATAACCTCTGGGGGGGTACAGGGTTAATAACCTCTGGGGGGGTAGTGGGGTGTACAGGGTTAATAACCTCTGGGGGGGTAGTGGGGTGTACAGGGTTAATAACTTCTGGGGGGGTACAGGGTTAATAACCTCTGGGGGGGTACAGGGTTAATAACCTCTGGGGGGTACAGGGTTAATAACCTCTGGGGGGAGTACAGGGTTAATAACCTCTGGGGGGTGTGTACAGGGTTAATAACCTCTGGGGGGTGGTGTACAGGGTTAATAACCTCTGGGGGTGGTGTACAGGGTTAATAACCTCTGGGGGGTGTGTACAGGGTTAATAACCTCTAGGGGGTGTACAGGGTTAATAACCTCTAGGGGGTGTGTACAGGGTTAATAACCTCTAGGGGGGTGTACAGGGTTAATAACCTCTAGGGGGGTGTACAGGGTTAATAACCTCTGGGGGGGGTGTACAGGGTTAATAACCTCTGGGGGGTGGTGTACAGGGTTAATAACCTCTGGGGGGGTGGTGTACAGGGTTAATAATGGTCACACGACAGGCAGGTCTGATTTCATTCACATGTTTAATTCATTAATGCTCTGGGTGAAAACTAAGAAACCAAAGAACAGACAGAAAAGCCCAACAACAACAACAACAACAACATTGTTTAAAAGACAAAAAGGCTTAAAGGCAGAGATCACATTAGCTTTAAAACGTCACACTAGAAGGTGGTTCCCGCAGTGGGCTTAAAGGCAACGTTCCCCGTTAGCAGAGATCACATTAGCTTTAAAACGTCACACTTAGAAGGTGGTTCCCGGATCCCGGTTCCCGGGCCGCAGTGAAAGACATCCTGCATCACGTCCTCTTCACCACGCAACGGCCCAGAGTCGGGTGCTTCGTCGGGGGGTACGGTGTCCTTCGAGATGAGCCCGTAGCTTCTGGACAGAGTCGATATGAAGTAAGTAGGGTTGAAGTCACAAATAGCACCTTGTTCTCTATGTAGTGCACTACTCTTGACCGGAGCGGCTCTGGTAGGGCACTCAATAGGGCAGGGGGGTCAAACTGATTCCAAGCAGGGCCCTAGTGTCCGCTGGGTTTTCCCCTTTCAATTAAAGACCTAGACAACCAGGTGAGGGGGAGTTCCTTACTAATTAGTGACCTTTTTAATTCAATTCAATCAGGAACGAAAACCCGCAGGCACTCGACCCCTCCAGTGGAATGAGTTTGACACTATGGGGGGGTATGTTGTCATCGGGGCCGCGTCGGTCCAGCTCCAGTCTGCTGGTTGAGCCATTAGATCGTGAGGTATGTTGTTTTGGAGGGGGGGGATCGTGGTGTTGCTTCTTTAATGCAGCAGACACACATTCCAAAATGGCTGCCGTGGCATACTAAAAAAACCTAGTTCAGTTTTGCTGCCTACCACACTGAACTGTCCCTCCCTCATGGATCTAACGTGGACTAGTGTTAGTAATATGTTGAAAACTCTCTGCCAAGCTGATGGTGAAACTCCCTCCCAAGCTGAAGGTGAAACTCCCTCCCTCCCAAGCTGAAGGTGAAACTCCCTCCCAAGCTGAAGGTGAAACTCCCTCCCTCCCAAGCTGAAGGTGAAACTCCCTCCCTCCCAAGCTGAAGGTGAAACTCCCTCCCTCCCAAGCTGAAGGTGAAACTCCCTCCCTCCCAAGCTGAAGGTGAAACTCCCTCCCTCCCAAGCTGAAGGTAAAACTCCCTCCCAAGCTGATGGTGAAACTCCCTCCCAAGCTGAAGGTGGAACTCCCTCCCTCCCAAGCTGATGGTGAAACTCCCTCCCTCCCAAGCTGAAGGTGAAACTCCCTCCCAAGCTGAAGGTGAAACTCCCTCCCTCCCAAGCTGATGGTGAAACTTCCTCCCAAGCTGAAGGTGTCCCTCCTCCCAAGCTGAAGGTGGAACTCCCTCCTCCCCAAGCTGAAGGTGAAATCCCTCCTCCCAAGGTGAAGGTGAGTCTCCCTCCCTCCCAAGCTGAAGGTGAAACTCCCTCCCTCCCAAGGTGAAGGTGAGTCTCCCCTCCCTCCCTCCCAAGCTGATGGTGAAACTCCCTCCCCTCCCAAGCTGAAGGTGAAACTCCCTCCCTCCCAAGCTTAAGGTGAAACTCCCTCCCAAGGTGAAGGTGAAACTCCCTCCCTCCCAAGCTGAAGGTGAGTCCCTCCCTCCTGGTTGAAGGTGAAACTCCCCTCCTCCCAAGCTGAAGGTGAAACTCCTCCCTCCCAAGCTGATGGTGAAACTCCCTCTCCCAAGGTGAAGGTGAAACTCTCTCCCAAGCTGAAGGTGAAACTCCTCCCTCCCAAGCTGAAGGTGAAACTCCATCGATGTTTTACATCTATAATGTTTATAAATCCATGAGGGGAAGTGCACACATCATGGAGGAGAGAATCAGGCCCAAAGGGAACCCTATTCCCTATATAGTGCACTACTTTATACCACAGCCTATGGCACCCTATTCCCCTATATATAGTGCACTACTTTATACCTGAACATTATATGGCCCTGGTCTAAAATATTGCCCTATATATAAGGGAATAGGGTGTCATAGGGCTGTGGTCTAAAGTAGTGCACTATATAGGGAATAGGGTGCCATTGTAGACGCAGTGTTTGAATGTGTACTCGCCCAAACAGGCCTCCAGGCTCATTACAACAGAACTTGATGGGTTGGTAGTTGTATCAGACAAGGCAGAAGAAAGGTGTGTCAAAGTTTTAAAAACATTCTGTACAAACATATACACAGTTTGGTTTTTTAAAAGCAGGCTGTGTGTGTGTGTGTGGTGGGGGGGGGCTGAATAGTTTAAAAAAATAGTGCAATGGTAAGCTTCTTCTGGTTAAACTTTTCCTTCTGCTACATAATGCCAAGGGGCAGTCTGAAGGCACCGAGTTGTTTACACGCAGTCACCGTGGAGACGGAGGGAGGAGCGTCCCGCTTCAATACAGTTACAACACAGTCGCCGTGGAGACGGGACGGAGGACAGTCAGGTTCCTGCAGAGATGAGGGAGAGTAGAATGTGTTGTGATAAAACAATGATCTATAACTGTACAGCAATAAGGAGACTTCTATACTTGACTATCAGAATGTAAACTAAAACAACAGGAAGTCATTACCCAGTATAAAGTCACGCCACCCGGCCGGTCAGGCCCCTCCCACGCGATTTTCTCATGACTTTCGTTGGCGGCGGGGTCGGTGATTGGCTCGTGGCTTCCGCTGGCGGCGGGGTCGGTGATTGGCTCGTGGCTTCCGCTGGCGGCGGGGTCGGTGATTGGCTCGTGGCTTCCCGCTGGCGGCGGGGTCGGTGATTGGCTCGTGGCTTCCGCTGGCGGCGGTCGGTGATTGGCTCTGGCTTCCGCTGGCGGCGGGTCGGTGATTGGCTCGGGCTTTCGCTGGCGGCGGGGTCAGGGATTGGCTGCGGGCTTTCGCTGGCGTCTGAGTCGGATTGGCTCGTGGCTTTTGCTGGCGGCGTGGTCGGTGATTGGCTCGTGGCCTTCCCTGAATGTTTCTGTTTGCCTCTCCTGTTCCGGCTCGGACCTGGTTGTGCTCCTGAACCATCACCTCCTGCGGCGAGCCACTAGACTCGTTCCAGGGAACTCTCCTCTTCCTTCTCTCCGTTTTCACAGCTTTGTCGTCCTCTCCGCCCCTCTCCTCCTGTCTGGTCTCGTCGGGGCAGTATGTGTCATCTAGATTGACGGTGCAGACATCCCACTCCTTCTCAACGGTGGACTCTGTGTCGGGGAGTTGATCTTCTTGAGGAACACGCAACACTCCTTCAGTCTCTCTGGACTCCAGGCTTTAGAGCTGAGACGCTGCTGTTTGGTGAGGCCTGTCAGTCGGTTGGGGCTGCAGGGATGACTGGTCTCTGAGGAGGCAGGTAGACAGTGGTGATGGGACCTGGTAAGCTCTTCCCTGGGCTGGGCAGAAGGCCAGACCTGGTGAGGTGAGTTGCCTTCCTCCACCAGGCTTCTCCTCCAGATCAGCCTGTTGGGCTGCTTGGCTCTGAGGGTCCAGGTGAGGAACTTTTCTCTTACTCTGAGCAGAGTGGTTCTGTATGTCCCGAGGGCCCCGACCTTCCTCCAAGGAGCTCTGAGATGCAGCCCGCCAGACGCCGGCCTCGCAGTGAACAGACGCCGCCTGGCATTCAGCTCTCTTCCACGTCGGAGCCGTTCCTGGGCCAGACGGAGCTGGGCGGGGCTCTTCGGCACAGCTTTGGCAAACTTCTTGATGTGTTTGCGTAGTCGCATGGTCTGTGGGCTGGGAAAGACGCTCTCCCTGCTGGCGTTCCGGGGGTAGTGCAGGAGCTCATAGGGGTTTCGGGAGCTGGTCTTCTTCACAATGCCCAGAGACTGAGTCTCAGTGGTCTGCATGAACCAGGAGGCCAGCCTCTCCACGCTGCAGCGCCGGTCAAACAGCAGCCGCACTGCCGACCCAACCTCTGGCTTCCAGGAGGACAAAGAGTCGTCGTCGAGTCTCTGCTTGGCAGACATGATCGTCCCCGTCCTGGTGGTGTGGGTAGCGGCAGCGACCCAGCTTTGGGATATGAGGCGGATCCTGCGAGCCAGCTCTTGGTTCAGGCTGTCCTGGTCGGAGGAGACTGGCCACCACCTCAACGCCTCGCTGGAGCTGGCTGGGAAAATGGAGTCTACCGAAACCCCTGCTACCTGGCTCAGGTCCTCACACAACACCCCTCCTCTTCCCTCGCTCCTCTTCTCCTCCCCTCCCGGAGAGCAGCTCCTCCTGTCCTGGGGTGTCCCTCTTCCCTCCTCCTTCCTCTTGCGATGGCTGCCCTTGCTGCTGGCCCTGTTGATCAGTAGCTGTCTGGATCGGCGCAGCAGGGCGGTACTGTGGCTCAGGGACCTAGAGGTGGAGGAGGGCTACAGAGTGAAGCAGGTACACTGAAGGCTTCCTCACCCTCACAGAGTGACGCACCGCCAACACAGGAGGAGTCTGGGTCTGTCGCTCCTCGCTCCATCCTTGGACTCTGTCGTTCTCTCTATCTGCATCAGAGTGGCGTCCTCGCTGAGTCGGCGTGCTGCTGATTTTCTGGGCTCTTTGGAAGGCTGGGGTTCAGGAAGGAGGGCTTTCCGCTGACAGAGCTTCTCCGGAGATTTCCTGGCTGTGTCCCGGTTCATGTGGATCTTGCGTTTCCCGGCGGCGTGGTGGTGACGGTAACGAGATTCGAGGAGATCTTGACCTTGGCGGGTCTCCCCTGGACGACGCATGGCCGCTGTACACTGCAGCTTCTGGCACTTGATAATGTTGCTGCTGGCGTGGGGAGCGAACCTCTTCCTCCTTCACCGGTCTGACGAAGTTCAGATCCATCAGCTGCTCTGTAGCCTGGAGACAAGCAGCCTCCTCCGACACTGTCCTCTTGGTCCTGTGGAGCGTCCGTACACCACGGTGATCTTCAGGTTCCTGTTGGCTGGGTCTCTCCCTCGCGTCTCTCCTCCCCGGTGCTGCAGCCTAAGGGAACTCCACCTGGACCGGTCCTGACCACCCTGCCTGGAGCCAGCAGCCGCTCTCTTACACCCCCTTTGCTTGGGCGGGCGGCCAATCGGCCTTCTTGGCCCTCTTCTCCAGCTGGGGCCCAGTTTCTGGGACGTCCCGGACGTCTCTTTGTGGGGGTGGTTTCACGAAAAGGAGGCGGAGTCTCCTCTGTTTGGAACCCAGGAGACCGTTTTATGGCTACCCTCTCCTCCTCCTCTCGTCGTTCCACACAGCTTTGGTGATGACGATATGGTGTTCTTGGTGGACTCCTGGTCTGGGGTGGACTCCTGGTCTGGAGGGGAATCCTGGTCTTCGGTGGAATCCTGGTCTGGGGTGGATTCCGGGTCTGGAGGGGACCCTGGTCTTCGGTGGACTCCTGGTCTGGAGGACTCCTGGTCTGGAGGGGACTCCTGGTCTGGAGGGGACTCCTGGTCTTCTGGACTCCCTGGTCTTCGGTGGACTCCTGGTCTGGAGGGTACTCCTGGTCTTCTGGGGACTTCTCTGGACTTCCAGCCCACGATGACTCCTCACAGGGGTCAAAGGTCTCCCTGTCCATGCCAGCTGGATCCTGGTGCAGCCGCTTTCAGGGTGTACCTCACTCCTCCTCACCCACTACTCAGACACAAACATCAGCTTGATGGGGCTGATGTACTGAGGCTGAAGTTCTGTGGGGACCTCTGGCCTGGAGGCTGTCTGAGGGCTCGCTGGCTGGGGACTGTTGGGCAGAGGGAGGAGCGTAAGCGCCCAAAAGGTTTGGCTGCTCTGAGCCTCACGTCTGCCCTGTTCTGGGAGCGCTGTTTAAGGGGACTCTGCTGCTCAGAGGAAGCTGCAGTGACGGGAATCACCTGACCCGTCTCTGTGACTCACGGTCTGAACTCTGACCTCTTGCTGTTGATCTACAGCCTCTCTGCCTCCCATCCTCTCCCCTGACTGACATCCTCTCAGGACTGGATGCTAGCGGTAATTCCTCTTCTCTTGCTTTCGCCCAACCCTCAGCCGTGTCTGTGGCCGAGGACGGGGAGTCTAAAGGATTGGTGTTGGGGGCATTGAGTGGTTGCCGATCCTTTAAGGCCCTCTGGGCGGAGATGATCCCTCTGAGAAACAGGCAGCAGAATACATCATCCTGGCTCTAGGACGAGGAGGAGAACCGCTGGGGGGAGGGACGATGCTCCTCCTGGACCTCCCAGCCTCGCTGCTCCTCCCCACCACCACCTGGCTGCTGCAGCCTGGCTGGGACTTGCTGCCTCTCCTGGTTCTGCAGGGGTGGAAGTTATTCCTGGCTGACACTCTGCTACTGTCCTTGCTGCTGCCTGCTGTCTCCTCCTTCCTCTCTACTCCCTCTCAGGAAGACCACTGCTGGTACTATCTGGTGACTCCTCCTCTTCCTCTCTACCTCTCAGGAAGACCACTGCTGGTACTACCTGGTGACTCCTCCTCTTCCTCTCTATTCCTCTCAGGAAGACCACTGCCATGGTCACTGGCGCTGCTGGTACTACCTGGTGACTCCTCCTCTTCCTCTCTACTCCTCTCAGGAAGACCACTGCTGGTACTACCTGGTGACTCCTCTTCCTCTCTACTCCTCTCAGGAAGACCACTGCTGGTACTACCTGGTGACTCCTCCTCTTCCTCTCTACCTCTCAGGAAGACCACTGCTGGTACTACCCGGTGACTCCTCCTCTTCCTCTCTACTCCTCTCAGGAAGACCACTGCTGGTACTACCTGGTGACTCCTCCTCTTCCTCTCTACTCCTCTCAGGAAGACCCACTGCTGGTACTACCTGGTGACTCCTCCTCTTGTCAGGAAGACCACTGCCATGGTCACAGGCGCTGGTCTCCCCGGTGACTCCTCCTTCTCAGGGAGGTCACTCCCTACTGCTGTCCTGACAGGTGATGTTCCAGCTCTCTGGTTTGTGTTGGTCCTCCTGCGGGGGACTCTGTTGTGTAGAGGAGAGGACTGGGGATTCTCCATCTCCCTCCTTCATGCCGACTCTATCCTTCGTGACTCTAACTGGACCTGCCTCCTCTGCTGTCACCTTCTCCGTCGCACCCTCCTTCACTCTACCGGTCTCCTCCTTCACTCTACCGCCCTCCTTCACTCTACCGTCTCTCCCTCCTTCACTCTACCGTCTTCCCCTCCTTCACTCTCCTCTCCCCTCCTTCACTCTACCGCTCTCTCCCTCCTTCACCTACCCTTTCTCCTTCACCTACCGGTCTCTCCTCCTTCACTCTACCGGTCTCTCCCTCCTTCACTCTACCGGTCTCTTCCTCCTTCACTCTACCGGTCTCTCCCTCCTTCACTCTACCGGTCTTCCCTCCTTCACTCTACCGGTCTCTCCTCCTTCACTCTACCGGTCCTCCTTCATCTACCGGTCTCTTCCTCTTCACTCTACCGGTCTTCCTCCTTCACTCTACCGGTCTCGCCCTCCTCCTCTGTGATTCTGTCTATCTCTGCTTTAACAGGGGTTGGTTCAGGTGAGGAGCAGGTAGAAAGGGCGTGGCACTGCGGCTCTTGTTCTTCCCTAGCGATAGCCTCTCCTGCCCAGCGATTGTTCAGCCTGGCCAGCTCCCGTTTGATTAGCACGGTCTGGCGCCGGTGGACGACTGGTCGGGGCAAAGTCGCCATGGCAGCCAGGGCCTCCCTGTCGCCGCCGGGAACGCGTCCGAGGTGGATGGCTCTTCGTTGTTGTCATGGTGATGCAACATGTCGCTTAGGCTGTAGTCGCTGCCGCCACCCGTGTTCAGAACGGTGGTGATGATCTCACTCAGGTGGGCGCGGCCTGGGACTCTGTGCAACGTGCTGATTGGCCGAGGTCGTCAGGTGGGGATCCTTCTCTAGGTTGTGATTGGCTAAGGCAGAGCTGAGTGGAGGATCCTTCTCCTGGGGTCTGATTGCCTTTAGTTTGTCACTGAAACGCTCCACCAGGTCCTGCTGCTCCCTGTCCTCACCCACCTCCCCACCACACCCAGCCTCCTCCTCTTTTCCCCCTCCTGCTGCAGAAGAGAGGGTGGCTTGTCTTCCTCCTTACCGTCCATGTCTGAGGGTATGGGGGAGAGAGGGGGTGGAGAGGGGGATCGCTCTCTCTTGAGGACAGGGCACTCGCTTCCTCCTCCACCTCCCCGTCTGTGTGTCTGACCGGGGCCAGGTAGGTGTGTTCTGAGCAGCAGGAGGCGCAGGGCTGGGGGTTGGAGCAACAGACCGAGACCACGGGACACACTGAGGGATTAGGGCACAGAGCGGAGGATGAACGAGAAGAGGAGGACGTGAAAGAGCACAGAGAAGAGGAGGAGCGAACCCCAGTGGTGATGTGTCCCAGGGACAGGCTCTGACAGGACAGGCAGCGGAGGCTCTGGAGGCAGAAACAGACAGGAGGCCGCCAGCAGCAACAGCCTGGACCACCTGGTGTCTTCCAGTCACTCGGACCACTACGGCTCCAACAGCCAGTGAAGGAAGGAGGAGAGGAAGTGTCGTCCTGTTGTTTGCCACCAGGTGGCCGCAGAGAGGGTCTGGGGCGGGACGAGGCGGCGATGGGCGTCCCTGTAGGCCAATGATAGACGGTGCTGCTGGTGGGCGAGCCTCAGGATTCGCTGGAGCAGAGAGCGATGGGCGGGCATAACGTGGAGCGTACCGCTTCCAGAGCAGAGCTCCTCCCACTTGGGGCATCGGGCATCCCAGCATCCTCTGCTTCCCTCTGGGGTTCATCCGTAACCGGGGCAACGGGGAGCTAGAGATAGACAGGGGATAGGAAAAATCTTTTTAATTTAATTTAAAGGAGCCGCTTGCTAGGATTCACCAACTAAACCGTAGGACTCATTTCTTATGGAGATTCAGTACCACCACAGAAACAATGACCACACAACAGAAGCCAGTTTATTCATGAAGGCAGAGAGGCTTTATACCAACGCAGAACAGACGGTCAACAACTCGAACCCACCAGTCAACACAAAGCACTGTTGGTCTCATACGGAAAAATCTACTTAAATTTAGCAATATTTTATATTTGAGATTCTTCAAAGTAGCTACCCTTTGCCTTGACAGCTTTGCACATTCTTGGCATTCTCTCAACCAGCTTCATGAGTTAGTCACCTGGAATGCATTTCAATTAACCTTGTTACTCCTACCCCTACTTCTTCGAACATTCTGTTAAAAATCGCGCAACATTTCAGCGCCCTGCTGCTCATGCCAGGAATATAGTATATGCATATGATTAGTATGTGTGGATAGAAAACACTGACGTTTATAAACTGGTTAAATCACGGCTGTGACTATACCAGAGCGTGAGTTTCATCGAATAGCGCAGGAAAACCTGATCACTGAAAATGGAAATAAATATCCTTGCACTTACTTCCAGGAATTGTTCAAAGTGAACCGAATTACATGAGACCGAGGTTTCAGCGCCTACAGCTACCACACGTTGTCTAGAGTCTTGTCATTTGATTCAGCTTTGATTCTTGGTCTAACCGGTTCAAGGGAACTCCTTCCCTCCGTTCTCCGACCGGATGTTTTGGCCGAGCTCTCTCGGCCATGTTTTTTTCCAGACGACACCTATAGAAGCTGCTTCCTGATGAATTTTATCGCTTATTAACGTGTACTAATACCTAAAGTTGCATTACAAAAGTATTTCGAAGTGTTTTGTGAAAGTTTATCGTCGACTTTTGAATTTTAAAAATGACGTTACGTTATGAAACGCAATTTTTTTTGTTTATCACACAGTCTTCATAGATCGATATCTAGGCTATATATGGACCGATTTAATCGAAAAAAGACCCAATAGTGATTATGGGACATCTAGGAGTGCCAACAAAGAAGATGGTCAAAGGTAATGAATGTTTTATATTTTATTGTGGGTTTGTGTAGCGCCGACTATGCTAATTATTTTGTTTACGTCCCCTGCGGGTCTTTTGGGGTGTTACATGCTATCAGATAATAGCTTCTCATGCTTTCGCCGAAAAGCATTTTAAAATCTGACTTGTTGCCTAGATTCACAACGAGTGTAGCTTTAATTCACTACCCTGCATGTGTATTTTAATGAACGTTTGAGTTTTAACTAATACTATTAGCATTTAGCGTAGCGCATTTGCATTTCCAGAGCTCTAGATGGGACGCCTCGTGCCAGGTAGGAGCAAGTGGTTTTAACAGGTGTGCCTTAAGTTAATTTGTGGAATTTCTTTCCTTCTTAATGCTTTTGAGCCAATCAGTTGTGTTGTGACAAGGTAGGGGTGGTATACAGAAGATGGCCCTATTTGGTAAAAGACCAAGTCCATATTATGGCAAGAACAGCTCAAATAAGCAAAGAGAAATGACAGTCCATCATTACTTTAAGACATGAAGGTCAGTCAAACATGAAGTTCAGTCGCAACAACCATCAAGCACTGTGGTGAAACTGGCTCTCATGAGGACCGCCACAGGAAAGGAAGACTGGCTCTGCAGAGGATGAGTTCATTAGTTACCAGCCTCAGATTGGAAAGGAAGACCCAGAGTTACCTCTGCTGCAGAGGATAAGTTCAATAGAGTTACCAGCCTCAGATTGGAAAGGAAGACCCAGAGTTACCTCTGCTGCAGAGGATAAGTTCATTAGTTACCAGCCTCAGATTGGAAAGGAAGACCCAGAGTTACCTCTGCTGCAGAGGATAAGTTCATTAGTTACCAGCCTCAGATTGCAGCCCAAATAAATGCTTCAGAGTTCAAGTAACAGACACATCTCAACATCAACTGTTCAGAGGAGACTGTGTGAATCAGGCCTTCATGGTCGAATTTCTGTAAAGAAACCACTACTAAAGGACATCAATAATAAGAAGAGACTTGTTTGGGCCAAGAAACACAAGCAATGGACATTAGACCGGTGGAAAGAATTTTGGTTCCAACGCCATTTCTTGGTGAGGACACACCAGGGGACACACCCCAACACTGACATCATTTACAGATGTCCAGAGGACACACCCCCAACACTCTGACATCATTTACACACCCAACACTCTGACATCATTTACACTCTGACTCTGACATCATTTACAGATGTCCAGAGGGACACACCCCCAACACTCTGACATCATTTACAGATGTCCAGAGGACACACCTGACATCAACACTCTGACATCATTTACAGATGTCCAGAGGACACACTCCCCCAACACTCTGACATCATTTACAGATGTCCAGAGGACACACCTCAACACTCTGACATCATTTAGGGGACACACCCCCAACACTCTGACATCATTTAGGGACACACCCCAACACTCTGACATCATTTAGGGGACACACCCCAACACTCTGACATCATTTAGGGACACACCCCCAACACTCTGACATCATTTATGGGGACACACCCCCAACACTCTGACATCATTTAGGGGACACACCCCCAACACTCTGACATCATTTAGGGGACACACCCCAACACTCTGACATCTAAGCATTCAAAATGGAACGAGTACTTTTTGGGCGTCAGAGAAAATGTACGGAGTTAAAAATGACGTTATTTTCTTTAGGAATGTAGAGAAGTAAAAGTTGTCCAAAATGTAAAAACAGTACAAGTAAAAACTTTAAAATACACATACCCCCCCACAAAAACCACAAGTAAATAAAATTAATATAACATTTAAAATACTACTTAAGTACTGCTAGAGTACCAGCTTCTGCCCCGATTCAGTCAGCATCACCTCCTAGTGGTCTAAATGGGGCAAGTACTGGAGACAATAAGTACAATTATTAATATAACATTTAAAATACTACTTAAGTACTGCTAGAGTACCAGCTTCTGCCCCGATTCAGTCAGCCTCACCTCCTAGTGGTCTAAATGGGGCAAGTACTGGAGACAATAAGTACAATTATTAATATAACATTTAAAATACTACTTAAGTACTGCTAGAGTACCAGCTTCTTCCCTGACTCAGTCAGCCTCACCTCCTAGTGGTCTAAATGGGGCAAGTACTGGAGACAATAAATACAATTATTAAGATAACATTTAAAACTCATTTAGAACAGAGCAACACGACGTCAAAGGGCCCTTTAAAGATTCAGTCAGCCTCACCTCCTAGTGGTCTAAATGGGGCAAGTACTGGAGACAATAAGTACAATTGTTAATATAACATTTAAAACTCATTTAGAACAGAGCAACACGACATCAAAGGGCCTCTTTAAAGATTTTTTTTACTGTATTTTTTTTAGACACAAATCAATCAAAATAACATTTAAAAAAAATCACAGACCTGAAGCAAAATGTAGAAAGAAAAAGATTTCAGCAAAACTAAACGCTTCACTACAACAATTAAACATTTATCATTTAGAGTCCAAATCGATGCATAAAATAACTGATTTCTGTTCAAGTATTAAAAAAAATATATGTAGACAGTTGAAAACAACAAAGAAATCACCTGAAGATGTACACAAGCAAGGCTGTTACCGGTATTGAGGAGTGTAACCATGGTAATACTGCAGTAGAACCTCGTCTGAGTTTGGGTTGGTCAGTGTAACCATGGTGATACCGCAGTAGAACCTAGTCTGAGTTTGGGTCGGTCAGTGTAACCATGGTAATAGAACCTAGTCTGAGTTTGTGTCGGTCAGTGTAACCATGGTAATACTGCAGTAGAACCTCGTCTGAGTTTGGGTCGGTCAGTGTAACCATGGTAATAGAACCTAGTCTGAGTTTGTGTCGGTCAGTGTAACCATGGTAATACTGCAGTAGAACCTAGTCTGAGTTTGGGGTCGGTCAGTGTAACCATGGTAATACCGCAGTAGAACCTAGTCTGAGTTTGGGGTTTGTCAGTGTAACCATGGTAATACCCCAGTAGACCCTAGTCTGAGTTTGGGGTCGGTCAGTGTAACCATGGTAATACCGCAGTAGAACCTAGTCTGAGTTTGGGGTCGGTCAGTGTAACCATGGTAATACCCCAGTAGACCCTAGTCTGAGTTTGGGGTCGGTCAGTGTAACCATGGTAATACCGCAGTAGAACCTAGTCTGAGTTTGGGGTCGGTCAGTGTAACCATGGTAATACCGCAGTAGAACCTAGTCTGAGTTTGGGTCGGTCAGTGTAACCATGGTGATACTGCAGTAGAACCTCGTCTGAGTTTGGGGTCGGTCAGTGTAACCATGGTAATACCGCAGTAGAACCTAGTCTGAGTTTGGGGTCGGTCAGTGTAACCATGGTGATACCGCAGTAGAACCTAGTCTGAGTTTGTGGTTTGTCAGTGTAACCATGGTAATACCGCAGTAGAACCTAGTCTGAGTTTGGGGTCGGTCAGTGTAACCATGGTGATACCGCAGTAGGGGTCGGTCAGTTTATTCAGAGCTTGAACATATCCTGAGTTAGTAAAGAAATACGAAATGTAATAGATTGGATTCATCAGGAGGGAGGGAGTGTCCCCAGAGAGGTGAGACTACACCATCTAGACTAGTGTCAGTCATCAGGAGGGGAGGGGAGTGTCCCCAGAGAGGTGAGACTACACCATCTAGACTAGTGTCAGTCATCAGGAGGGGAGTGTCCCCAGAGAGGTGAGACTACACCATCTAGACTAGTGTCAGTCATCAGGAGGGGAGGGGAGTGTCCCCAGAGAGGTGAGACTACACCATCTAGACTAGTGTCAGTCATCAGGAGGGGAGTGTCCCCAGAGAGGTGAGACTACACCATCTAGACTAGTGTCAGTCATCAGGAGGGGAGTGTCCCCAGAGAGGTGAGACTACACCATCTAGACTAGTGTCAGTCATCAGGAGGGGAGGGGAGTGTCCCCAGAGAGGTGAGACTACACCATCTAGACTAGTGTCAGTCATCAGGAGGGGAGGGGAGTGTCCCCAGAGAGGTGAGACTACACCATCTAGACTAGTGTCAGTCATCAGGAGGGGAGGGGAGTGTCCCCAGAGAGGTGAGACTACACCATCTAGACTAGTGTCAGTCATCAGGAGGGGAGTGTCCCCAGAGAGGTGAGACTACACCATCTAGACTAGTGTCAGTCATCAGGAGGGGAGTGTCCCCAGAGAGGTGAGACTACACCATCTAGACTAGTGTCAGTCATCAGGAGGGGAGTGTCCCCAGAGAGGTGAGACTACACCATCTAGACTAGTGTCAGTCATCAGGAGGGAGTGTCCCCAGAGAGGTGAGACTACACCATCTAGACTAGTGTCAGTCATCAGGAGGGGAGTGTCCCCAGAGAGGTGAGACTACACCATCTAGACTAGTGTCAGTCATCAGGAGGGGAGGGGAGTGTCCCCAGAGAGGTGAGACTACACCATCTAGACTAGTGTCAGTCATCAGGAGGGAGTGTCCCCAGAGAGGTGAGACTACACCATCTAGACTAGTGTCAGTCATCAGGAGGGAGTGTCCCCAGAGAGGTGAGACTACACCATCTAGACTAGTGTCAGTCATCAGGAGGGAGTGTCCCCAGAGAGGTGAGACTACACCATCTAGACTAGTGTCAGTCATCAGGAGGGGAGTGTCCCCAGAGAGGTGAGACTACACCATCTAGACTAGTGTCAGTCATCAGGAGGGGAGGGGAGTGTCCCCAGAGAGGTGAGACTACACCATCTAGACTAGTGTCAGTCATCAGAGGGGAGTGTCCCCAGAGAGGTGAGACTACACCATCTAGACTAGTGTCAGTCATCAGGAGGGGAGGGGAGTGTCCCCAGAGAGGTGAGACTACACCATCTAGACTAGTGTCAGTCATCAGGAGGGGAGTGTCCCCAGAGAGGTGAGACTACACCATCTAGACTAGTGTCAGTCATCAGGAGGGAGTGTCCCCAGAGAGGTGAGACTACACCATCTAGACTAGTGTCAGTCATCAGGAGGGGAGTGTCCCCAGAGAGGTGAGACTACACCATCTAGACCAGTGTCAGTCATCAGGAGGGGGGGAGTGTCCCCAGAGAGGTGAGACTACACCATCTAGACTAGTGTCAGTCATCAGGAGGGAGGGGAGTGTCCCCAGAGAGGTGAGACTACACCATCTAGACTAGTGTCAGTCATCAGGAGGGAGTGTCCCCAGAGAGGTGAGACTACACCATCTAGACTAGTGTCAGTCATCAGGAGGAGTGGAGGGAGTGTCCCATCAGGAGGGGAGTGAGAGGTGAGACTACACCATCTAGACTAGTGTCAGTCATCAGGAGGAGGGGAGTGTCCCCAGAGAGGTGAGACTACACCATCTAGACTAGTGTCAGTCATCAGGAGGGGAGGGGAGTGTCCCAGAGGAGGGTGAGACTACACCATCTAGACTAGTGTCAGTCATCAGGAGGGGAGGGGAGTGTCCCCAGAGAGGTGAGACTACACCATCTAGACTAGTGTCAGTCATCAGGAGGGGAGTGTCCCCAGAGAGGTGAGACTACACCATCTAGACTAGTGTCAGTCATCAGGAGGGGAGTGTCCCCAGAGAGGTGAGACTACACCATCTAGACTAGTGTCAGTCATCAGGAGGGGAGTGTCCCCAGAGAGGTGAGACTACACCATCTAGACTAGTGTCAGTCATCAGGAGGGGAGTGTCCCCAGAGAGGTGAGACTACACCATCTAGACTAGTGTCAGTCATCAGGAGGGGGAGTGTCCCCAGAGAGGTGAGACTACACCATCTAGACTAGTGTCAGTCATCAGGAGGAGGGGAGTGTTCCCAGAGAGGTGAGACTACACCATCTAGACTAGTGTCAGTCATCAGGAGGGGAGGGGAGTGTCCCCAGAGAGGTGAGACTACACCATCTAGACTAGTGTCAGTCATCAGGAGGGGAGGGGAGTGTTCCCAGAGAGGTGAGACTACACCATCTAGACTAGTGTCAGTCATCAGGAGGGGAGTGTCCCCAGAGAGGTGAGACTACACCATCTAGACTAGTGTCAGTCATCAGGAGGGGAGTGTCCCCAGAGAGGTGAGACTACTATAGACCAGAACCCTATTCCCTATATAGTACACTATTACAGACCAGAACCCTATTCCTATATAGTGGCACTACTATAGAATAGAACCCTATTCCTATATAGTGGTACTACTATAGACCCTATTCCCTATATAGTGGTACTACTATAGACCAGAACCCTATTCCCTATATAGTGGTACTACTATAGACCAGAGCCCTATTCCCTATATAGTGGTACTACTATAGACCAGAACCTATTCCTATATAGTACACTACTACAGACCAGAACCCTATTCCCTATATAGTGGCACTACTATAGACCAGAACCCTATTCCCTATATAGTGGTACTACTATAGACCAGAACCCTATTCCCTATATAGTACACTACTACAGACCAGAGCCCTATTCCTATATAGTGGTACTACTATAGACCAGAGCCCTATTCCCTATATAGTGGTACTACTATAGACCAGAACCCTATTCCCTATATAGTGGTACTACTATAGACCAGAACCCTATTCCCTATATAGTACACTACTACAGACCAGAACCCTATTCCCTATATAGTGGCACTACTATAGACCAGAACCCTATTCCTATATAGTGGTACTACTATAGACCCTATTCCCTATATAGTGGTACTACTATAGACCCTATTCCTACATAGTGGTACTACTATAGACCCTATTCCCTATATAGTGGTACTACTATAGACCCTATTCCCTATATAGTGGTACTACTATAGACCAGAGCCCTATTCCCTATATAGTGGTACTACTATAGACCCTATTCCCTATATAGTGGTACTACTATAGACCAGAGCCCTATTCCCTATATAGTGGTACTACTATAGACCCTATTCCCTATATAGTGGTACTACTATAGACCAGAGCCCTATTCCCTATATAGTGGTACTACTATAGACCAGAACCCTATTCCCTATATAGTGGTACTACTATAGACCAGAACCCTATTCCCTATATAGTGGTACTACTACAGACCAGAACCCTACTCCCTATATAGTGGTACTACTATAGACCAGAGCCCTATTCCCTATATAGTGGTACTACTATAGACCAGAGCCCTATTCCCTATATAGTGGTACTACTATAGACCAGAACCCTATTCCCTATATAGTACACGACTACAGACCAGAACCCTATTCCCTATATAGTGGCACTACTATAGACCAGAACCCTATTCCCTATATAGTGGTACTACTATAGACCAGAACCCTATTCCCTATATAGTACACTACTACAGACCAGAACCCTATTCCCTATATAGTGGCACTACTATAGACCAGAACCCTATTCCCTATATAGTGGTACTACTATAGACCAGAACCCTATTCCCTATATAGTACACTACTACAGACCAGAACCCTATTCCCTATATAGTGGCACTACTATAGACCAGAACCCTATTCCCTATAGTGGTACTACTATAGACCAGAACCCTATTCCCTATATAGTACACTACTACAGACCAGAACCCTATTCCCTATATAGTGGCACTACTATAGACCAGAGCCCTATTCCCTATATAGTGGTACTACTATAGACCAGAACCCTATTCCCTATATAGTGGTACTACTATAGACCAGAACCCTATTCCCTATATAGTACACTACTACAGACCAGAACCCTATTCCCTATATAGTGGCACTACTATAGACCAGAACCCTATTCCCTATATAGTGGTACTACTATAGACCCTATTCCCTATATAGTGGTACTACTATAGACCCTATTCCCTACATAGTGGTACTACTATAGACCCTATTCCCTATATAGTGGTACTACTATAGACCCTATTCCCTATATAGTGGTACTACTATAGACCAGAGCCCTATTCCCTATATAGTGGTACTACTATAGACCCTATTCCTATATAGTGGTACTACTATAGACCAGAGCCCTATTCCTATATAGTGGTACTACTATAGACCCTATTCCCTATATAGTGGTACTACTATAGACCAGAGCCCTATTCCTATATAGTGGTACTACTATAGACCAGAACCCTATTCCTATATAGTGGTACTACTATAGACCAGAACCCTATTTCCTATATAGTGGTACTACTACAGACCAGAACCCTACCCCATTCCCTATATAGTGGTACTACTATAGACCAGAGCCCTATTCCTATATAGTGGTACTACTATAGACCAGAGCCCTATTCCCTATATAGTGGTACTACTATAGACCAGAACCCTATTCCTATATAGTACACTACTACAGACCAGAACCCTATTCCCTATATAGTGGCACTACTATAGACCAGAACCCTATTCCCTATATAGTGGTACTACTATAGACCAGAACCCTATTCCCTATATAGTACACTACTACAGACCAGAACCCTATTCCCTATATAGTGGCACTACTATAGACCAGAACCCTATTCCCTATATAGTGGTACTACTATAGACCAGAACCCTATTCCCTATATAGTGGTACTACTATAGACCAGAGCCCTATTCCCTATATAGTGGTACTACTATAGACCAGAACCCTATTCCCTATATAGTACACTACTACAGACCAGAACCCTATTCCCTATATAGTACACTACTATTCCCTATATAGACCAGAACCCTATTCCCTATATAGTGGTACTACTATAGACCAGAACCCTATTCCCTATATAGTGGTACTACTATAGACCCTATTCCTATATAGTGGTACTACTATAGACCCTATTCCCTATATAGTGGTACTACTATAGACCCTATTCCTATATAGTGGTACTACTATAGACCCTATTCCCTATAGTGGTACTACTATAGACCAGAGCCCTGGTACTACTATAGACCAGAACCCTATTCCCTATATAGTGGTACTACTATAGACCAGACCCTATTCCCTATATAGTGGTACTACTATAGACCAGAGCCCTATTCCCTATATAGTGGTACTACTATAGACCCCAGAGACCCTATTCCCTATATAGTGGTACTACTATAGACCAGAGCCCTATTCCCTATATAGTGGTACTACTATAGACCAGAACCCTATTCCTATATAGTACACTACTACAGACCAGAACCCTATTCCCTATATAGTGGCACTACTATAGACCAGAACCCTATTCCCTATATAGTGGTACTACTATAGACCAGAACCCTATTCCCTATATAGTACACTACTACAGACCAGAACCCTATTCCCTATATAGTGGCACTACTATAGACCAGAACCCTATTCCCTATATAGTGGTACTACTATAGACCAGAACCCTATTCCCTATATAGTGGTACTACTATAGACCCTATTCCCTATATAGTGGTACTACTATAGACCAGAGCCCTATTCCCTATATAGTGGTACTACTACAGACCAGAACCCTATTCCCTATATAGTGGTACTACTATAGACCCTATTCCTATATAGTGGTACTACTATAGACCAGAACCCTATTCCCTATATAGTCATTCATTAGACCAACTATTCAAACTGCGACATATACAAAAATGTCTAGTTAGCAAGCTTCTTTCAAACTGGTGACAAAACAGACATATACGTTTAAAAATGGTAAAAAAGTTCATCTGACTCTGGGCAAAATAGATCATATCCATAAGTGTCTCTTTAAAAATGCACAGAGACGTTATGAGACCAGAAAGGCTTCAGAGAGTGTGAGACTCTTAAACTCTGTAGGTTTAGAGAAGAGGATTCAGCGAGGGTGACAACAACACAAAGATGTCTCAGGTCCCGTTTAACAAAAAAAAAAATCCTTCTGTTCTAAACAGTAGTAAATGACTTGTGAGACCAGAGAGACGTTGTTATCCTTCACAGGGTGAGTCGTTGAGAAAGTGAGACCAGAGGTTCATACAGGAATCTGTCCATGTTCAGACCAGAGACGTTGTGAGACCAGAGACGTTGTGAGACCAGAGACCAGGCGACTTGAGACCAGAGACGCTGTGAGACCAGAGACCAGAGACGTTGTGAGACCAGAGACCAGAGACGACTTGAGACCAGAGACGCTGTGAGACCAGAGACGTTGTGAGACCAGAGACGTTGTGAGACCAGAGACGTTGTGAGACCAGAGGCGTTGTGAGACCAGAGATCAGAGCTGTGAGACCAGAGACGTTGTGAGACCAGAGACGTTGTGAGACCAGAGACCAGAGACCAGACTTGAGACCAGAGACGCTGTGAGACCAGAGACCAGAGACCAGAGACGTTGTGAGACCAGAGACGTTGTGAGACCAGAGACCGACTTGAGACCAGAGACCAGAGCGTTGTGAGACCAGAGACGTTGTGAGACCAGAGACGTTGTGAGACCGTCAGAGACGTTGTGAGACCAGAGACGTTGTGAGACCACGTTGTGAGACCAGAGACGTTGTGAGACCAGAGACGTTCAGAGCTGTGAGACCAGAGACGTTGTGAGCGTTGTGAGATCAGAGACCGATTGAGACCAGAGACCGTTGTGAGACCAGAGGCGTTGTGAGACCAGAGACGACGTGAGACCAGAGACGTTGTGAGACCAGAGCGTTGTGAGACCAGAGACGTTGTGAGACCAGAGACCAGAGACGTTGTGAGACCAGAGACGTTGTGAGACCAGAGACGTTGTGAGACCAGAGACAGAGACGTTGTGAGACCAGAGACGTTGTGAGACCAGAGACGTTGTGAGACCAGAGACCAGAGGACGTTGTGAGACCAGAGACGCTGTGAGACCAGAGACGTTGTGAGACCAGAGACGTTGTGAGACCAGAGACGTTGTGAGACCAGAGACGACGTGAGACCAGAGACGTTGTGAGACCAGAGACGTTGTGAGACCAGAGACGTTGTGAGACCAGAGACGTTATGAGACCAGAGACATTGTGAGACCAGAGACGTTGTGAGACCAGAGACGTTGTGAGACCAGAGACGTTATGAGACCAGAGACGTTACCAGAGACCAGAGACGTTATGAGACCAGAGACGTTGTGAGACCAGAGACCGACGTGAGACCAGAGACGTTGTGAGACCAGAGACGTTATGAGACCAGAGACCAGAGAGACGTTGTGAGACCAGAGACCAGAGACGTTGTGAGACCAGAGGCGTTGTGAGACCAGAGGCGTTGTGAGACCAGAGACAGAGACTGTGAGACCAGAGACGTTGTGAGACCAGAGACCAGAGACGCGTTGTGAGACCAGAGACGTTGTGAGACCAGAGACGTTGTGAGATCAGAGACACAGAGACCAGAGACGTTGTGAGACCAGAGAGATCAGAGACGTTGTGAGACCAGAGATGAGACAGAGACGTTGTGAGACCAGAGACGTTGTGAGACCAGAGATCAGAGACGTTGTGAGACCAGAGACGTTGTGAGACCAGAGACGTTGTGAGACCAGAGACGTTGTGAGACCAGAGAGGTTGTGAGACCAGAGATCAGAGACGTTGTGAGACCAGAGACCAGAGACGTTGTGAGACCAGAGACATTGTGAGACCAGAGACGTTGTGAGACCAGAGACCAGAGGCGTTGTGAGACCAGAGATCAGAGCTGTGAGACCAGACCAGAGACGTTGTGAGACCAGAGACGTTGTGAGACCAGAGACGCTGTGAGACCAGAGACCAGAGACGTTGTGAGACCAGAGACGTTATGAGAACAGAGACGTTGTGAGACCAGAGACGTTGTGAGACCAGAGGCGTTGTGAGACCAGAGACGCTATGAGACCAGAGACCAGAGCTGTGAGACCAGAGGCTATGAGACCAGAGACGCGTTGTGAGACCAGAGACGTTGTGAGACCAGAGACGTTGTGAGACCAGAGACGTTGTGAGACCAGAGACGTTGTGAGACCACGTTGTGAGACCAGAGACGTTGTGAGACCAGAGACCAGAGACGTTGTGAGACCAGAGGCGTTGTGAGACCAGAGATGCTGTGAGACCAGAGACGTTGTGAGACCAGAGACGTTGTGAGACCAGAGACCAGAAACGCTGTGAGACCAGAGACGACGTGAGACCAGAGACGTTGTGAGACCAGAGATAGACAGACCTGAGAGGTTAATGAAAGAGCAGCATTAAGTGGGAGGAATTACAGAACCCCCAACATCCTGAAAATTGTGTTTTGGTCCAATAGCAACAGCTCCTTCTGAGATGCCCAATACCAGAGATGATAGAAAACAGAGAGATCAATAGCTAAATTACAACGGCTCCTTCTGAGATGCCCAATACCAGAGATGATAGAAAACAGAGAGAGAGATCAATAGCTAAATACAACGGCTCCTTCTGAGATGCCCAATACCAGAGATGATAGAAAACAGAGAGAGATCAATAGCTAAATACAACGGCTCCTTCTGAGATGCCCAATACCAGAGATGATAAAAAACAGAGAGATCAATAGCTACATACATATCAGTGTGGATGACGGATCACCACCTCAAGCTGAACCTCGGCAAGACGGAGCTGCTCTTCCTCCCGGGGGAAGGACTGCCCGTTCCATGATCTCGCCATCACGGTTGACAACTCCATTGTGTCCTCCTCCCAGAGCGCCAAGAACCTTGGCGTGATCCTGGACAACACCCTGTCGTTCTCAACCAACATCAAGGCGGTGGCCCGTTCCTGTAGGTTCATGCTCTACAACATCCGCAGAGTACGACCCTGCCTCACACAGGAAGCGGCGCAGGTCCTCATCCAGGCACTTGTCATTTCCCGTCTGGATTACTGCAACTCGCTGTTGGCTGGGCTCCCTGCCTGTGCCATTAAACCCCTTCAACTCATCCAGAACGCCGCAGCCCGTCTGGTGTTCAACCTTCCCAAGTTCTCTCACGTCACCCCGCTCCTCCGCTCTCTCCACTGGCTTCCAGTTGAAGCTCGCATCCGCTACAAGACCATGGTGCTTGCCTACGGAGCTGTGAGGGGAACGGCACCTCAGTACCTCCAGGCTCTGATCAGGCCCTACACCCAAACAAGGGCACTGCGTTCATCCACCTCTGGCCTGCTCGCCTCCCTACCACTGAGGAAGTACAGCTCCCGCTCAGCCCAGTCAAAACTGTTCGCTGCCCTGGCCCCCCAATGGTGGAACAAACTCCCTCACGACGCCAGGACAGCGGAGTCAATCACCACCTTCCGGAGACACCTGAAACCCCACCTCTTTAAGGAATACCTAGGATAGGATAAGTAATCCTCTCACCCCACCCCCTAAGTTTTAGATGCACTATTGTTAAGTGACTGTCCCACTGGATGTCCTAAGGTGAATGCACCAATTTGTAAGTCGCTCTGGATAAGAGCGTCTGCTAAATGACTTAAATGTAAATGTAAATGTAAAGCTAAATACAACGGCTCCTTCTGAGATGCCCAATACCAGAGATGATAAAAAACAGAGAGATCAATAGCTAAATACAACGGCTCCTTCTGAGATGCCCAATACCAGAGATGATAAAAAACAGAGGGATCAATAGCTAAATACAATGGCTCCTTCTGAGATGCCCAATACCAGAGATGATAGAAAACAGAGAGAGATGGGAGTTTACAGCAGCAGTGAGGAACATTTATAAGACAGAGGATCAACGCTGTATATAACATCCGTATACAATGAATCTTTAACTAGGTCCAGTACAGTGGACTCTCTGGCCTAGTGGTAGCCTAGTGGTTAGAGTGTAGAGGAGGTAGGTAGCCTAGTGGTTAGACTCTAGTGTAGAGAGTGTAGAGGCGGCAGGGTAGCCTAGTGGTTAGAGTGTAGAGGCGGCAGGGTAGCCTAGTGGTTAGAGTGTAGAGGCGGCAGGGTAGCCTAGTGGTTAGAGCGTTGGACTAGGTTGCAAGTTCAAACCCCTGAGCTGACAAGGTACAAATCTGTCGTTCTGCCCCTGAACAGGCAGTTAACCCACTGTTCCTAGGCCGTCATTGAAAATAAGAATTTGTTCTTAACCGACTTGCCTAGTTAAATAAAGGTAAAATTTAATTTAAAAAACCAGGGACAAACTACCAGGTAGACATGGACAAGCCGCTGACCTGAAGATTGGATTTAAAATACACTTGACTTAGGGGCCGGGCCTCCTGGTGACGCAGTGGTCTAAGGCCACCACAGATTCTGGGATCGAGCCCGGGTTCTGTCAAGGCGGCCGCGACCGGGGAGGTCCATGGGGCGTCGTCCGGGTTAGGGAGGTTTTGACCGGCTGGGATATCCTTGTCCCATCGCGCTCTAGCGACCCCTGTGACGGGCCCGGGCGTAGTGCACACTGACACGCTCACCAGGTGTAAACGGTGTTTCCTCCGACACATTGGTGCGGCTGGCTTCCGGGTTGGATGTGCGCTGTGTCAAAGAAGCAGTTGGTTGGGGTCGTGTTTGGGGGAAACGCACGGCTCTCCGACCGGGGAGTTGCAGCGATGAGACAAGACTGTAACTATCAATCGGGAGAAAAAAGGGGTCAAAATAAATTGTACAAAAGACACCTGACGTGAAAAGTGACGTTATCGTTTTATAGTCTATTTCTGGGTAATATAACCTGGTCTGCATGGACACACAGTGACCTGGGTAATATAACCTGGTCTGCATGGACACACAGTGACCTGGGTAATATAACCTGGTCTGCATGGACACACAGTGACCTGGGTAATATAACCTGGTCTGGTCTGCATGGACACACAGTGACCTGGGTAATATAACCTGGTCTGCATGGACACACAGTGACCTGGGTAATATAACCTGGTCTGCATGGACACACAGTGACCTGGGTAATATAACCTGGTCTGCATGGACACACAGTGACCTGGGTAATATAACCTGGTCTGCATGGACACACAGTGACCTGGGTAATATAACCTGGTCTGCATGGACACACAGTGACCTGGGTAATATAACCTGGTCTGCATGGACACACAGTGACATGGGTCAATATGACCTACATCTGGTCTGCATGGACACAGTGACCTGGAGTAATATAACCTGGTCTATGGCAACAGTGAAATGGTACCAGAAGTGAAATCTCTGCCATGGACAAACCACAGTGACCTGGGTAATATAACCTGGTCTGCATGGACACAAAACAGTGACCTGGGTAGGTAGAGGAGTGGTCTGTGTGACCTGTAATATCGGTTCATGGACACACAGTGACCTGGGTAATATAACCTGGTCTGCATGGACACACAGTGACCAGGGTAATATAACCTGGTCTGCATGGACACACAGTGACCTGGGTAATATAACCTGGTCTGGTCTGCATGGTGCTGTGACAGTGACCTGGGTAAATAACCTGGTCTGCATGGACACACAGTGACCATGGTGATAATATAGCTGGTCTGCATGGACACACAGTGACCTGGGTAATATAACCCTGGTCTGCATGGACACACAGTGACCTGGGTAATATAACCTGGTCTGCATGGACACACAGTGACCTGGGTAATATAACCTGGTCTGCATGGACACACAGTGACCTGGGTAATATAACCTGGTCTGCATGGACACACAGTGACCTGGGTAATATAACCTGGTCTGCATGGACACACAGTGACCTGGGTAATATAACCTGGTCTGCATGGACACACAGTGACCTGGGTAATATAACCTGGTCTGCATGGACACACAGTGACCTGGGTAATATAACACCAGTCTGCATGGACACACAGTGACCTGGGTAATATATCCCTGGTCTGCATGGACACACAGTGACCTGGGTAATATAACCTGGTCTGCATGGACACACAGTGACCTGGGTAATATAACCTGGTCTGCATGGACACACAGTGACCTGGGTAATATAACCTGGTCTGGTCTGCATGGACACACAGTCCATGGGGGGGGTCAATATGATACATTGGTCAAATAGATGGAGGTGTGTTCGATTTACCTCGATTAGGCAACAAATGGTACCAGAAGTCCAGAAATCTACAAACATTGCCAGTCATAGCGAAAACAAACCAAGCGCACTTGCAGAGGTTCATCCAAGTATTTATGACATTTATGAAGTATTTATGAAATCTGTATTGGACCCAGATCCACAAAACATTCTCATGTTCTGTTGGAGGTCGAGAGGAGTTCAAGTGTTGTCGGTTCTAGACTCGAATACTCTGTAGTCTAGAACCTGTTGGTGGCAGCGTTAGTCCCTGAGTCGGTGGAACCCGGCAGGGTCTGGAGGTTGCCGTGCGGTCCGTAGTCATCCACCACTGACGGGCCTCCTCTTGGGCGGTATCTTGAGGGTTCCGTTCGCTCTTTGACCTTGTACTCCAGCGTGCTGTGAGGTATCCCATAAACCACCTGGGCCTTGGAAACGCTCATCCTGCCCCCATCACCATGGTGATAGCCTCCTCTAGCAGGTCGTGGTCGTACTGCCGGTAGCGCCCGCGCTTCTTCCTGGACTGCTTGTTCTCCCGCTGCTCCGCCCCTTCCTCCCAGGATCGTCCAATGAGGACAGCGGTGGTGGGGTGAGAGGTCAGGCAGGTCGAGGGGACAGTCTAGGAGGAGCGGTGAAGTCTCAGCAGTCTAGAGGAAGAGGTGGCAGACCACCTAACAGTGTGGTGGTGCCATGGTGTGGTGGGGGGTGGTAGTGCAGGGGCTCAGCCAGGCTGCAGGCTCTGGGACAGACCAGCTGGTCTGTCCCAGCGCGATCTGACCTGGGGGATACAGGACTGGTGAAGCTCCTCTCTGAGCTGGGGGGTAGAGACCGGGACAAAACCCTCTGCAGGCCACGCTGGGTCAGACAACCACTAGACAGAGGAGGGAAGAAGAGCATCTCTCCGTTCTCCACCCTCGCTCCCAGCTCCGCCCAGGCCGCCACCCTCTGCAACACCAGCCGCACCTCCTCACCGTGCATCCACCACATCCTGTGACTGGTCACATCCTGTGAGGTCACATCCTCCCCCAGCTCTGAGCGCAAGATTTCAAGGGGGATCCCGTAGAGAAGGGCAGCTCTGTTCTCCCGGATCCACGACCAGACCTCACGTCTCTCAGAGCCTTGGACAGCAGCCCCACAGACAGCTCACTGGACCTCTGGGCATGGTGTTCCTCGGTCTGGTACGCCCCGGCTGCTCCCCAACGCTGCTGCTGCCTCCTAGTGGGGGGAGGACCAAACACCACCGTCAGGATCGGGGAAGGGGAGAGGGTTGACTCCTTTATGTCGTGCTGTACACGGTCTGTCATGAGCCGACGTCATCTGTGACAACATTGTCGTTGAGTGACATCTCTGCGTGACTGTCGCACGAAGAGAGGCAGTGACATCATCTCTGTGCGACTGTCATCCATGAAGAAAAGGGGTGACATCATCTCTGTCCGACTGACACACGAAGAGAGGCAGTGACATCATCTCTGTGCGACTGTCATATAAAGAAAGGGAATGACATCATCTCTGTGCGACTGTCGCACGAAGAGAGGCAGTGACATCATCTCTGTGCGACTGTCACATTGAAGACAGGTTTGCAGAGTAGTTCATCCCTGTCCAGTATTTTGGTTAAAGGATTTCCGATCCACAACGTCATTAGGAAACAGGAACGATCCAGACTGTGACGTTACGGCTATACTGATACCAGAGGAATGTCCCAATTCATCCACCACTAGACAGTCTACAGCCTGGCTATACTACCAGAGGACTGTCCCTCATCCACCACTAGACAGACAGTCTGATACAGCCTGGCTATACTGATACCAGAGGACTGTCCCAATTCATCCACCACTAGACAGTCTACAGCCTAGCTATACTGATACCAGAGGACTGTCCCAATTCATCCACCTCTAGACAGTCTACAGCCTGGCTATACTGATACCAGAGGACTGTCCCAATTCATCCACCACTAGACAGTCTACAGCCTGGCTATACTGATACCAGAGCACTGTCCCAATTCATCCACCACTAGAGAGACAGTCTAATGATACAGACCACCTAACACTGTCCCACTACATCCACCACTAGACAGACAGTCTACTGATACAGACCACCTAACACTGTCCCACTACATCCACCACTAGACAGACAGTCTACTGTACAGACCACCTAACACTGTCCCTACATCCACCACCAGACAGTCTACCACCACCTAACACTGTCCCACTACATCCACCACAGACAGTCTACTGTACAGACCACCTAACACTGTCCCACTACATCCACCACTAGACAGACAGTCTACTGATACAGACCACCTAACACTGTCCCACTACATCCACTAGACAGACAGTCTACTGATACAGACCACCTAACACTGTCCCACTACATCCACCACTAGACAGACAGTCTACTGATACAGACCACCTAACACTGTCCCACTACATCCACCACTAGACAGACAGTCTACTGATACAGACCACCTAACACTGTCCCACTACATCCACCACTAGACAGACAGTCTACTGATACAGACCACCTAACACTGTCCCACTACATCCACCACCAGACAGACAGTCTACTGATACAGACCACCTAACACTGTCCCACTACATCCACCACTAGACAGTCTACTGATACAGACCACCTAACACTGTCCCACTACATCCACCACTAGACAGACAGTCTACTGATACAGACCACCTAACACTGTCCCACTACATCCACCACTAGACAGACAGTCTACTGATACAGACCACCTAACACTGTCCCACTACATCCACCACTAGACAGACAGTCTACTGATACAGACCACCTAACACTGTCCCACTACATCCACCACTAGACAGTCTACTGGTACAGACCACCTAACACTGTCCCACTACATCCACCACTAGACAGTCTACTGATACAGACCACCTAACACTGTCCCACTACATCCACCACTAGACAGTCTACTGATACAGACCACCTAACACTGTCCCACTACATCCACCACTAGACAGACAGTCTACTGATACAGACCACCTAACACTGTCCCACTACATCCACCACTAGACAGACAGTCTACTGATACAGACCACCTAACACTGTCCCACTACATCCACCACTAGACAGTCTACTGATACAGACCACCTAACACTGTCCCACTACATCCACCACCAGACAGTCTACTGATACAGACCACCTAACACTGTCCCACTACATCCACCATCAGACAGTCTACTGATACAGACCACCTAACACTGTCCCACTACATCCACCACTAGACAGACAGTCTACTGATACAGACCACCTAACACTGTCCCACTACATCCACCACTAGACAGACAGTCTACTGGTACAGACCACCTAACACTGTCCCACTACATCCACCACTAGACAGACAGTCTACTGATACAGACCACCTAACACTGTCCCACTACATCCACCACTAGACAGTCTACCGATACAGACCACCTAACACTGTCCCACTACATCCACCACCAGACAGTCTACTGATGTAGACCACCTAACACTGTCCCACTACATCCACCACTAGACAGACAGTCTACTGATACAGACCACCTAACACTGTCCCACTACATCCACCACAAGACAGACAGTCTACTGATACAGACCACCTAACACTGTCCCACTACATCCACCACAAGACAGACAGTCTACTGATACAGACCACCTAACACTGTCCCACTACATCCACCACTAGACAGACAGTCTACTGGTACAGACCACCTAACACTGTCCCACTACATCCACCACTAGACAGACAGTCTACTGATACAGACCACCTAACACTGTCCCACTACATCCACCACTAGACAGACAGTCTACTGGTACAGACCACCTAACACTGTCCCACTACATCCACCATCAGACAGACAGTCTACTGGTACAGACCACCTAACACTGTCCCACTACATCCACCACTAGACAGTCTACTGATACAGACCACCTAACACTGTCCCACTACATCCACCACTAGACAGACAGTCTACTGATACAGACCACCTAACACTGTCATACTAGACAGTCTACTGATACAGACCACCTAACACTGTCCCACTACATCCACCACTAGACAGACAGTCTACTGATACAGACCACCTAACACTGTCCCACTACATCCACCACAGACAGTCTACTGATACAGACCACCTAACACTGTCCCACTACATCCACCACTAGACAGTCTACTGATACAGACCACCTAACACTGTCCCACTACATCCACCACTAGACAGTCTACTGATACAGACCACCTAACACTGTCCCACTACATCCACCACAGACAGACAGTCTACTGATACAGACCACCTAACACTGTCCCACTACATCCACCACTAGACAGACAGTCTACTGATACAGACCACCTAACACTGTCCCACTACATCCACCACTAGACAGACAGTCTACTGATACAGACCACCTAACACTGTCCCACTACATCCACCACTAGACAGACAGTCTACTGATACAGACCACCTAACACTGTCCCACTACATCCACCACTAGACAGACAGTCTACTGATACAGACCACCTAACACTGTCCCACTACATCCACCACTAGACAGACATACAGACCACCTAACACCACTACATCCACCACTAGACAGACAGTCTACTGATACAGACCACCTAACACTGTCCCACTACATCCACCACTAGACAGACAGTCTACTGATACAGACCACCTAACACTGTCCCACTACATCCACCACTCCAGACAGACAGTCTACTGATACAGACCACCTAACACTGTCCCACTACATCCACCACTAGACAGACAGTCACTGTACAGACCACCTAACACTGTCCCACTACATCCACCACTAGACAGTCTACTGATACAGACCACCTAACACTGTCCCACTACATCCACCACTAGACAGACAGTCTACTGATACAGACCACCTAACACTGTCCCACTACATCCACCACTAGACAGTCTACTGATACAGACCACCTAACACTGTCCCACTACATCCACCACAGACAGACAGTCTACTGATACAGACCACCTAACACTGTCCCACTACATCCACCACCAGACAGACAGTCTACTGGATACAGACCACCTAACACTGTCCCACTACATCCACCACTAGACAGACAGTCTACTGATACAGACCACCTAACACTGTCCCACTACATCCACCACTAGACAGACAGTCTACTGATACAGACCACCTAACACTGTCCCACTACATCCACCACAGACAGACAGTCTACTGATACAGACCACCTAACACTGTCCCACTACATCCACCACTAGACAGACAGTCTACTAACACTGTCCCACATCCACCACTAGACAGACATCTACTGATACAGACCACCTAACACTGTCCCACTACATCCACCACAGACTGATACAGACCACCTAACACTGTCCCACTACATCCACCACTAGACAGACAGTCTACTGATACAGACCACCTAACACTGTCCCACTACATCCACCACTAGACAGACAGTCTACTGATACAGACCACCTAACACTGTCCCACTACATCCACCACTAGACAGTCTAGATACAGACCACCTAACACTGTCCCACTACATCCACCACTAGACAGACAGTCTACTGATACAGACCACCTAACACTGTCCCACTACATCCACCACCAGACAGACAGTCTACTGATACAGACCACCTAACACTGTCCCACTACATCCACCACTAGACAGACAGTCTACTGATACAGACCACCTAACACTGTCCCACTACATCCACCACTCAGACAGACAGTCTACTGATACAGACCACCTAACACTGTCCCACTACATCCACCACTAGACAGACAGTCTACTGATACAGACCACCTAACACTGTCCCACTACATCCACCACTAGACAGACAGTCTACTGATACAGACCACCTAACACTGTCCCACTACATCCACCACTAGACAGACAGTCTACTGATACAGACCACCTAACACTGTCCCACTACATCCACCACTAGACAGACAGTCTACTGATACAGACCACCTAACACTGTCCCACTACATCCACCACAAGACAGACAGTCTACTGATACAGACCACCTAACACTGTCCCACTACATCCACCACTAGACAGTCTACTGGTACAGACCACCTAACACTGTCCCACTACATCCACCACTAGACAGTCTACTGATACAGACCACCTAACACTGTCCCACTACATCCACCACTAGACAGACAGTCTACTGATACAGACCACCTAACACTGTCCCACTGTCCCACTACATCCACCACTAGACAGACAGTCTACTGATACAGACCACCTAACACTGTCCCACTACATCCACCACTAGACAGTCTACTGATACAGACCACCTAACACTGTCCCACTACATCCACCACCAGACAGTCTACTGATACAGACCACCTAACACTGTCCCACTACATCCACCATCAGACAGTCTACTGATACAGACCACCTAACACTGTCCCACTACATCCACCACTAGACAGACAGTCTACTGATACAGACCACCTAACACTGTCCCACTACATCCACCACTAGACAGACAGTCTACTGGTACAGACCACCTAACACTGTCCCACTATATCCACCACTAGACAGACAGTCTACTGATACAGACCACCTAACACTGTCCCACTACATCCACCACTAGACAGTCTACCGATACAGACCACCTAACACTGTCCCACTACATCCACCACCAGACAGTCTACTGATGTAGACCACCTAACACTGTCCCACTACATCCACCACTAGACAGACAGTCTACTGATACAGACCACCTAACACTGTCCCACTACATCCACCACAAGACAGACAGTCTACTGATACAGACCACCTAACACTGTCCCACTACATCCACCACAAGACAGACAGTCTACTGATACAGACCACCTAACACTGTCCCACTACATCCACCACTAGACAGACAGTCTACTGGTACAGACCACCTAACACTGTCCCACTACATCCACCACTAGACAGACAGTCTACCGATACAGACCACCTAACACTGTCCCACTACATCCACCACTAGACAGACAGTCTACTGGTACAGACCACCTAACACTGTCCCACTACATCCACCATCAGACAGACAGTCTACTGGTACAGACCACCTAACACTGTCCCACTACATCCACCACTAGACAGTCTACTGATACAGACCATCTAACACTGTCCCACTACATCCACCACTAGACAGACAGTCTACTGATACAGACCACCTAACACTGTCCCACTACATCCACCACTAGACAGTCTACTGATACAGACCACCTAACACTGTCCCACTACATCCACCACTAGACAGACAGTCTACTGATACAGACCACCTAACACTGTCCCACTACATCCACCACCAGACAGTCTACTGATACAGACCACCTAACACTGTCCCACTACATCCACCCACTAGACAGTCTACTGATACAGACCACCTAACACTGTCCTACTACATCCACCACTAGACAGTCTACTGATACAGACCACCTAACACTGTCCCACTACATCCACCACCAGACAGACAGTCTACTGATACAGACCACCTAACACTGTCCCACTACATCCACCACTAGACAGTCTACTGATACAGACCACCTAACACTGTCCCACTACATCCACCACTAGACAGACAGTCTACTGATACAGACCACCTAACACTGTCCCACTACATCCACCACTACACAGACAGTCTACTGATACAGACCACCTAACACTGTCCCACTACATCCACCACTAGACAGACAGTCTACTGATACAGACCACAGACCACCTAACACTGTCCCACTACATCCACCACTAGACAGACAGTCTCCTGGTACAGACCACCTAACACTGTCCCACTACATCCACCACTAGACCGTCTACTGATACAGACCACCTAACACTGTCCCAGTACAGACAGTCTACTGATACAGACCACCTAACACTGTCCCACTACATCCACCACTAGACAGACAGTCTACTGATACAGACCACCTAACACTGTCCCACTACATCCACCACTAGACAGACAGTCTACCGATACAGACCACCTAACACTGTCCCACTACATCCACCACTAGACAGACAGTCTACTGATACAGACCACCTAACACTGTCCCACTACATCCACCACTAGACAGACAGTCTACTGATACAGACCACCTAACACTGTCCCACTACATCCACCACCAGACAGACAGTCTACTGGTACAGACCACCTAACACTGTCCCACTACATCCACCACTAGACAGACAGTCTACTGGTACAGACCACCTAACACTGTCCTGTCCCACTACATCTACCACTAGACAGACAGTCTACTGATACAGACCACCTAACACTGTCCCACTACATCCACCACTAGACAGTCTACTGATACAGACCACCTAACACTGTCCCACTACATCCACCACTAGACAGTCTACTGATACAGACCACCTAACACTGTCCCACTACATCCACCACTAGACAGTCTACTGATACAGACCACCTAACACTGTCCCACTACATCCACCACTAGACAGTCTACTGATACAGACCACCTAACACTGTCCCACTACATCCACCATCAGACAGACAGTCTACTGATACAGACCACCTAACACTGTCCCACTACATCCACCATCAGACAGACAGTCTACTGGTACAGACCACCTAACACTGTCCCACTACATCCACCACTAGACAGTCTACTGATACAGACCACCTAACACTGTCCCACTACATCTACCACTAGACAGACAGTCTACTGATACAGACCACCTAACACTGTCCCACTACATCCACCACCAGACAGACAGTCTACTGATACAGACCACCTAACACTGTCCCACTACATCCACCACTAGACAGACAGTCTACTGGTACAGACCACCTAACACTGTCCCACTACATCCACCACTAGACAGTCTACTGATACAGACCACCTAACACTGTCCCACTACATCCACCACCAGACAGTCTACTGATACAGACCACCTAACACTGTCCCACTACATCCACCACTAGACAGACAGTCTACTGATACAGACCACCTAACACTGTCCCACTACATCGACCAATAGACAGACAGTCTACTGATACAGACCACCTAACACTGTCCCACTACAGACAGTCTACTGATACAGACCACCTAACACTGTCCCACTACAGACAGTCTACTGATACAGACCACCTAACACTGTCCCACTACAGACAGTCTACTGATACAGACCACCTAACACTGTCCCACTACATCCACCACTAGACAGACAGTCTCCTGGTACAGACCACCTAACACTGTAACACTGTCACTACTGTGTCCCACTACTGTGAATTATGTTGTGGTTTTGCCGTACAGGCTAAATAGTGAAATATTGTATTGTCAATGCATGGTAAATAGTAATGACGGCATCTATCGGCTATGCATACTAAGTATCGTGCTAGTATGGACATTATGGACCAATGAGAGGAGAGACACTCACCCTGAGGCTTTGTGAATGGTGGGTGACGTGGACGCCGAGCTGGCAGAGTTCCGCTTGGAGAGGTCGAGCACACTGTCCGCTACGGGAGAAGGAATCAGACAACTAGTCAGACAACTAGTCAGAGGTCAGACACCTAGTCAGACAACTAGTCAGACACCTAGTCAGAGGTCAGACACCTAGTCAGACAACTAATCAGAGGTCAGACACCTAGTCAGACAACTAGTCAGAGGTCAGACAACTAGTCAGAGGTCAGACAACTAGTCAGTCAGTCCGAGGTCAGACAACTAGTCAGAGGTCAGACACCTAGTCAGACACCTAGTCAGACACCTAGTCAGAGGTCAGACACCTAGTCAGTCAACTAGTCAGAGGTCAGACACCTAGTCAGACAACTAGTCAGAGGTCAGACACCTAGTCAGAGGTCAGACACCTAGAGGTCAGACAACTCGTCAGAGGTTGAGCACACTGTCCGCTACGGGAGGAGGAATCAGACAGCTAGTCAGAGGTCAGACAACTAGTCAGAGGTCAGACAACTAGTCAGACAACTAGCCAGAGGTCAGACACCTAGTCAACTAGTCAGAGGTCAGACAACTAGTCAGACAACTAGTCAGAGGTCAAACAACTAGTCAGAGGTCAGGCAACTGGTCAGAGGTCAGACAACTAGTCGGAGGTCAGACAACTAGTCAGAGGTTGAGCACACTGTCCGCTACGGGAGGAGGAATCAGACAACTAGTCAGAGGTCAGACAACTAGTCAGAGGTCAGACAACTAGTCAGAGGTTGAGCACACTGTCCGCTACGGGAGGAGGAATCAGACAGCTAGTCAGAGGTCAGACAACTAGTCAGAGGTCAGACAACTAGTCAGACAACTAGCCAGAGGTCAGACACCTAGTCAACTAGTCAGAGGTCAGACAACTAGTCAGACAACTAGTCAGAGGTCAAACAACTAGTCAGAGGTCAGGCAACTGGTCAGAGGTCAGACAACTAGTCGGAGGTCAGACAACTAGTCAGACAGCTAGTAGGAGGTCAGACAACTAGTCAGAGGTCAGACAACTAGTCAACTAGTCGGAGGTCAGACAACTAGTCAGACAGCTAGTCGGAGGTCAGACAACTAGTCAGAGGTCAGAAACCTAGTCAGAGGTCAGAAACCTAGTCAGAGGTCAGAAACCTAGTCAGAGGTCAGGCAACTAGTCAGAGGTCAGGCAACTAGTTAGAAATGTGTGGGTTCTAGGTCATGTTGGGTTCTCTACCTGGTGTGGCTCTAGGTCCTGTTGGGTTCTCTACCTGGTGTGGCTCTAGGTCCTGTTGGGTTCTCTACCTGGTATTGGTTCTAAGTCCTGTTGGGTTCTCAGTCCTGTTGGGTTCCCTACCTGGTGTGGCTCTAGGTCCTGTTGGGTTCTCTACATGGTGTGGTTCTAAGTCCTGTTGGGTTCTCTACCTGGTGTGGCTCTAGGTCCTGTTGGGTTCTCTACCTGGTGTGGCTCTAGGTCCTGTTGGGTTCTCTACCTGGTGTGGCTCTAGGTCCTGTTCGGTTCTCTACCTGGTGTGGCTATCGGTCCTGTTGGGTTCTCTACCTGGTGTGGCTCTAGGTCCTGTTGGGTTCTCTACCTGGTATTGGTTCTAGGTACTGTTGGGTTCTCTACCTGGTATTGGTTCTAGGTCCTGTTGGGTTCTCTACCTGGTATTGGTTCTAGGTCCTGTTGGGTTCTCTACATGGTATTGGTTCTAGGTCCTGTTGGGTTCTCTACATGGTGTGGTTCTAGGTCCTGTTGGGTTCTCTACCTGGTGTGGCTCTAGGTCCTGTTGGGTTCTCTACCTGGTATTGGTTCTAGGTCCTGTTGGGTTCTCAATCCTGTTGGGTTCCCTACCTGGTGTGGCTCTAGGTCCTATTGGGTTCTCTACCTGGTATTGGTTCTAGGTCCTGTTGGGTTCTATACGTGGTGTGGTTCTAGGTCAAAGATGGGACAAGGATTCTAATATACCATAACCTTTTGCATAAACGAGGAAGAATTCTAAACAAAAATGAAACCAGCAATGCTAGTTAGCAACGGCTCTGGTCCCAATGAATCTGTGTATTTCCCAAAGCTACAACGTTATCCTGACCTGGGTAATCCTCAACAACGTTATCCTGACCTGGGTAATCCTCAACAACGTTATCCTGACCTGGGTAATCCTCAACAACGTTATCCTGACCTGGGTAATCCTCAACCTAGGTGCTACAACATTATCCTGACCTGGGTAATCCTCAACCTAGGTGCTACAACGTTATCCTGACCTGGGTAATCCTCAACAACGTTATCCTGACCTGGGTAATCCTCAACAATGTTATCCTGACCTGGGTAATCCTCAACAACGTTATCCTGACCTGGGTAATCCTCAACCTAGGTGCTACAACGTTATCCTGACCTGGGTAATCCTCAACCTAGGTGCTACAACGTTATCTTGACCTGGGTAATCCTCAACAACGTTATCCTGACCTGGGTAATCCTCAACCTAGGTGCTACAACATTATCCTGACCTGGGTAATCCTCAACAACGTTATCCTGACCTGGGTAATCCTCAACAACATTATCCTGACCTGGGTAATCCTCAACAACGTTATCCTGACCTGGGTAATCCTCAACCTAGGTGCAACGTTATCCTGACATGGGTAATCCTCAACAACGTTATCCTGACCTGGGTAATCCTCAACAACGTTATCCTGACCTGGGTAATCCTCAACCTAGGTGCTACAATGTTATCCTGACCTGGTTAATCCTCAACCTGGGTGCTACAACGTTATCCTGACCTGGGTAATCCTCAACAACGTTATCCTGACCTGGGTAATCCTCAACCTAGGTGCTACAACGTTATCCTGACCTGGGTAATCCTCAACCTAACAAAGTTATCCTGACCTGGTTAATCCTCAACCTGGGTGCTACAACGTTATCCTGACCTGGGTAATCCTCAACAACGTTATCCTGACCTGGGTAATCCTCAACCTAGGTGCTACAAAGTTATCCTGACCTGGGTATCCTCAACAACGTTATCCTGACCTGGGTAATACTCAACCTAGGTGCTACAAAGTTATCCTGACCTGGGTATCCTCAACAACGTTATCCTGACATGGGTAATCCTCAACAACGTTATCCTGACCTGGGTATCCTCAACCTAGGTGCAACAACGTTATCCTGACCTGGGTAATCCTCAACAACATTATCCTGACCTGGGTAATCCTCAACAACGTTATCCTGACCTGGGTAATCCTCAACAACGTTATCCTGACCTGGGTAATCCTCAACAACGTTATCCTGACCTGGGTATCCTCAACAACGTTATCCTGACCTGGGTAATCCTCAACAACGTTATCCTGACCTGGGTAATCCTCAACAACGTTATCCTGACCTGGGTATCCTCAACAACGTTATCCTGACCTGGGTAATCCTCAACAACGTTATCCTGACCTGGGTAATCCTCAACCTTGGTGTGGGTTCTCTCCCAGAGCAGCCTACTACAAAGCAGGATCAAACAGTTAACCAGGTATCGTTGATAAGCACGGATGTTATAAATATCACCCGGGACTATGAGCCGCAGTGTTCGGCGTTCTTCCTTTCTGTTGTCCTGGAGTCTACAACTCCAGCACCTGAGGAAAGTACCAGGATGTACCTAATGTTCTTCGGCTTTTCAACTTTGATAAGCAACGAGAAATAATTCATTTAAAAATAACAACAACAAAAAAAGAGAAACTTATAGATATGAGTTTTCGGGTGTTGAATCAATCGACCCTTCGCTAAAACCCTCTGGTTCTCTTGGATGCTGATGCAACCTCTGGTTCCCTTGGATACTGATGCAACCTCTGGTTCCCTTGGATACTGATACAACCTCTGGTTCAAAATGATGCAACCTCTGGTTCCCTTGGATACTGATGCAACCTCTGGTTCCCTTGGATACTGATACAACCTCTGGTTCCCTTGGATACTGATACAACCTCTGGTTCCCTTGGATACTGATACAACCTCTGGTTCCCTTGGATACTGATACAACCTCTGGTTCCCTTGGATACTGATGCAACCTCTGGTTCCCTTGGATACTGACGCAACCTCTGGTTCAAAATGATGCAACCTCTGGTTCCCTTGGATACGGATGCAACCTCTGGTTCCCTTGGATACTGATGCAACCTCTGGTTCCCTTGGATACTGATGCAAACTCTGGTTCCCTTGGATACTGATACAACCTCTGGTTCAAAATGATGCAACCTCTGGTTCCCTTGGATACTGATACAACCTCTGGTTCCCTTGGATACTGATACAACCTCTGGTTCAAAATGATGCAACCTCTGGTTCCATTGGATACTGATACAACCTCTGGTTCCCTTGGATACTGATGCAACCTCTGGTTCCATTGGATACTGATGCAACCTCTGGTTCCCTTGGATACTGATACAACCTCTGGTTCCCTTGGATACTGATGCAACCTCTGGTTCCCTTGGATACTGACACAACCTCTGGTTCCCTTGGATACTGATGCAACCTCTGGTTCCCTTGGATACTGATACAACCTCTGGTTCCCTTGGATACTGATACAACCTCTGGTTCAAAATGATGCAACCTCTGGTTCCATTGGATACTGATGCAACCTCTGGTTCCCTTGGATACTGATGCAATCTCCGACAGCGTTTTCCCCCGGAACCCCATTTTCCCCTTCTAACCGTTGGAGAAATCTCCTCACAATGATCTCAAACTATGTTTTTAATACACGCAATGAAAATAAACACGGCTAAATCAGGAAACTCTTGTTGTGGTGGATTGTCGCTACAACGTCTTCACGGGGGAAACCTGGTCAAGTTGTTTCGTAGTGTGGCTAGCCACTGAATACACCCTGTATAGTACGAGTTACTAACCCATTTTGGGATTATAAAAGTGCTTTCAAATCGTTTGCTGATGTCGACAGCCAAGATGAGTTCAAATTCCTAATATAGCCATCTTAGCTAGCAAACATCCATTTAGAGAAAACAAGTTCTAGCAAGCGGCTAGCTAGCGTTAACAACGTTTGGTGGTCAATAAGAAAGAGCTAGCTCTAACTAGCTCTAAGCTAACCAGCTGAGCTAAGTTAACCAGCTGAGCTAGCTAACCAGCTGAGCTAAGCTAACCAGCTGAGCTAGCAAATACTAACAAAAATATAGTTTTGTGATTCTGATAATACTCCCAACAGGCTCTGCATTTCAGGAATCAGTACCTGGTGCGCTGTTTAATTATTTACACGTTTCCCACTGCCCTTCATGCGTTTCGGGCTCGACTACAGTTGCTATACATTTCAGGGCGGGGCTTAGCGAAACAGTCAATTAGACCTTGCCCATTTTAAGCTCATCTTTAAATAAAAAAAACAATGTAAAAATAGTTAAGGCAAGTTGGCTGGCTAACTCATTGTTCCCGCTTTGTAGTATACCCCACCTGGTGTGGGTTCTAAGCCCTGTTGCGCTCTCTACCCGGTGTGGGTTCTAAGCCCTGTTGCGCTCTCTACCCGGTGTGGGTTCTAAGCCCTGTTGGGATCTCTGCCCGGTGTGGGTTCTAAGCCCTGTTGGGCTCTCTACCCGGTGTGGGTTCTAAGCCCTGTTGGGCTCTCTACCCGGTGTGGGTTCTAAGCCCTGTTGGGATCTCTGCCCGGTGTGGGTTCTAAGCCCTGTTGGGCTCTCTACCCGGTGTGGGTTCTAAGCCCTGTTGGGCTCTCTACCTGGTGTGGGTTCTAAGCCCTGTTGGGCTCTCTACCTGGTATTGGTTCTATGTCCTGTTGGGTTCTCTCCCTGGTGTTTGTTCTAAGTCCTGTTGGGTCCTCTACCTGGTGTGGGTTCTCTACCTGGTATGGGTTCAAAGTCCGGTTGGGTCCTCTACCTGGTGTGGGTTCTAAGTCCTGTTGGGTTCTCTATCTGGTATTGGTTCTATGTCCTGTTGGGTTCTCTATCTGGTGTTGGTTCTCTACCTGGTATGGGTTACAAGTCCTGTCGAGTTCTCTTCCTGGTGTGGGTTCTAAGTCCTGTCGGGTTCTCTACCTGGTGTGGGTTCCTCCTCCTGGTTCCGTGTCAGAGTGAGGTCTAGAGGTGAGTCGAGGTCAGCACGCTGGGAGCCTGTGGTGGTGGTAAGGCGTGTCTTGGAGGCGTACTCAATGGCAAACTGCCTCACCATCCTCTTCATCAGTTCCTGGGCTACCAGAGGGACGTTAGGGTCTCCACTGGACACCAGCTCTGGACAGACAGCCAATCACAGGTAAACACACTGTCTACGTACATTTATCTCAGCCAATCACAGGTAAGCACACTGTCTACGTACATTTATCTCAGCCAATCACAGGTAAACACACTGTCTACGTACATTTATCTTAGCGCGTATAAACCAGGTAGCCAACGATGCTACGTAGCGCTGTTAGCATTAAGAGTGTAAACCAGGTAGCCAACGATGCTACGTAGTGCTGTTATCATTAAGAGTGTAAACCAGGTAGCCAACGATGCTACGTAGCGCTGTTAGCATTAAGAGTGTCAACCAGGTAGCCAACGATGCTACGTAGCGCTGTTAGCATTAAGAGTGTAAACCAGGTAGCCAACGATGCTACGTAGTGCTGTTATCATTAAGATTGTAAACCAGGTAGCCAACGATGCTACGTAGCGCTGTTAGCATTAAGAGTGTCAACCAGGTAGCCAACGATGCTACGTAGCGCTGTTAGCATTAAGAGTGTAAACCAGGTAGCCAACGATGCTACGTAGCGCTGTTATCATTAAGAGTGTAAACCAGGTAGCCAACGATGCTACGTAGCGCTGTTAGCATTAAGAGTGTAAACCAGGTAGCCAACGATGCTACGTAGCGCTGTTAGCATGAAGAGTGTAAACCAGGTAGCCAACGATGCTACGTAGCGCTGTTAGCATTAAGAGTGTAAACGCCGTCATCTCTGTTCTAGTCGGACGGGGACTCACCTTTCTTATGGAACACAGCCTGGAGGAACCTGTGAGCTGATAGGCTGCTGTCCGAGAGGGAAGGGGCTTGGGAGGGCGTGTCGTCTGAGGGGGAGGCGGCCACTGGGACATGGTCCTATTAGAGGAGGAAGAGACAATGACATCACCGACGCGTCGTAACAACACATACAAAACCGCAACAACGCCGTAGGGGGCGTTCCTCTGCCCAGACGCCTGCCAGATCTTACAACGTCTGGATCCTTATTTTATATATCAGCTAACTGCATCATGATGTCCATGACGCAGTCCATGACGTGGCGCGCAACCATTGGTTGATGCACGCAACGTCTGAGCAGAGGAACACAACCAATTTCAGTGAGAGAGCTGGAACTAAACTGAAGCTTTTCCCTGAGAGAGCTGGAACAAGACTGAAGCGTTTCCGTGAGAGAGCTGGAACAAGACTGAAGCGTTTCCGTGAGAGAGCTGGAACTAACTGAAGCGTTTCTATGAGAGAGCTGGAACTAACTGAAGCGTTTCTATGAGAGAGCTGGAACTAAACTAAAGCGTTTCAGTGAGAGAGCTGGAACTAAACTGAAGCTTTTCAGTGAGAGAGCTGGAACTAAACTGAAGCTTTTCAGTGAGAGAGCTGGAACTAAACTGAAGCGTTTCAGTGAGAGAGCTGGAACTAAACTGAAGCGTTTCAGTGAGAGAGCTGGAACTAAACTGAAGCGTTTCAGTGAGAGAGCTGGAACTAAACTGAAGCTTTTCAGTGAGAGAGCTGGAACTAAACTGAAGCTTTTCAGTGAGAGAGCTGGAACTAAACTGAAGCGTTTCCGTGAGAGAGCAGGAACTAGACTGAAGCGTTTCAGTGAGAGAGCTGGAACTAAACTGAAGCGTTTCAGTGAGAGCTGGAACTAAACTGAAGCTTTTCAGTGAGAGAGCTGGAACTAAACTGAAGCTTTTCAGTGAGAGAGCTGGAACTAAACTGAAGCGTTTCAGTGAGAGCTGGAACTAAACTGAAGCGTTTCAGTGAGAGTGAACTAAACTGAAGCGTTTCAGTGAGAGAGCTGGAACTAAATCAAGACAGAAAATAGCAGTCCGTTTGTATCACGGAGCTGAACTTACATTGATGAGCAGGCTGCAGAAGGAACAACTGGCCTTCACTGCCCAGTCCTCTAGCTCCTCGGGTTCACAGTCTGGAAACACACACACACACACACACACACACACACACACACACACACACACACACACACACACACACACACACACACACACACACACACACACACACACACACACACACACACACACACACACACACACACACACACACGATCATATGTCAAAGACAAGACTCATGCCTAACACAAAATACCTGTACGAAAATACACACACACACACACACACACACACACACACACACACACACACACACACACACACACACACACACACACACACACACACACACACACACACACACACACACACACACACACACACAACACACACACACACACACACACACACACACACACACACACACACACACAAACACCACACAAACACACACACACACACACACACACACACACACACACACACACACACACACACACACACACACACGATCATATGTCAAAGACAAGACTCACACTAACACAAAATACCACACGAAAACACACACACACACACACACACACACACACACACACACACACACACACACACACACACACACACACACACACACACACACACACACACACACACACACACACACACACACTGACACTCACCATCAAAAATATTGAGGTCTCTGAGCAGCAACGGGCCATAGATTCCCTCCAGAATGCTCTCGAACCCTGGAATACACATGTAGCCTAGTGGTTAGAGTGTAGAGGAGGCAGGTAGCCTAGTGGTTAGAGTGTAGAGGAGGCAGGTAGCCTAGTGGTTAGAGTGTAGAGGAGGCAGGTAGTCTAG